>NW_025745802.1:100000-342930 GCF_021184085.1 Oncorhynchus gorbuscha | reverse complement strand
TGTTACTGCATCATAGGTCTATTAACCAGGGTGATCTCCTACTCTATCATAGGTCTATAGACCAGGATGATCTCCTACTGTAAAATAGGTCTATAGACCAGGATGATCTCCTACTGTAAAATAGGTCTATAGACCAGGGTGATCTCCTACTGTGTCATAGGTCTATAGACCAGGGTGATATCCTACTGTATCATAGGTCTAAAGACCAGGGTGATCTCAGTCTGTATCATAGGTCTATAGACCAGTGTGATCTCCTACTGCATCAAAGGTCTATAGACAAGTGTGATCTTCTACTGTAGCATAGGTCTATAGACCAGGGTGATCTCCTACTGTAACATAGGTCTATAGACCAGGGTGATCTCAGTCTGTATCATAGGTCTATAGACCAGTGTGATCTCCTACTGCATCATAGGTCTATAGGCCAGGGTGATCTCCTACTGTAAGATAGCTTTATAGACCAAGGTGATCTCCTACTGTATCATAGGTCTATAGACCAGGGTGATCTCCCACTGTATCATAGGTCTATAGACCAGGGTGATCTCCTACTGTATCATAGGTCTATAGACCAGGGTGATCTCCTACTGTATCATAGGTCAATAGACCAGTGTGATCTTCTACTGTTTCATAGGTCTATAGACCAGAGTGATCTATTCCTGCATAATAGGTCTATAGACCAGGGTGATCTCCGACTGTATCATAGGTCAATAGACAAGTGTGATCTTCTACTGTAGCATAGGTCTATAGACTAGGTGATCTCCTACTGTATCAAAGGTCTATAGACAGGGGTGATCTCCGACTGTGTCATAGGTCTATAGACCAGGGTGATCTCCGACTGTGTCATAGGTCTATAGACCAGGGTGATCTCCTACTGTATCATAGGTCTATAGACCAGGGTGATCTCAGTCTGTATCATAGGTCTATAGACCAGGGTGATCTCCTACTGTATCATAGGTCTATAGACCAGGGTGATCTCCTACTGTATCATATGTCTATAGACCAGGGTGATCTCCTACTGTATCATAGTTCTATAGACCAGGATGATCTCCTGCTGTATCATAGGTCTATAGATCAAGGTGATCTCCGACTGTATCATTGGCCTATAGACCAGGGTGATCTCCTACTGTATCATAGGTCTATAGACCAGGGTGATCTCCTACTGTAACATAGGTCTATAGACCAGGGTGATCTCTGACTGTATCATAGGCCTATAGACAAGGGTGATCTCCTACTGTATCATAGGTCTATAGACCGGGGTGATCTGCTACTGTATCATAGGTCTATAGACCAAGGTGATCTCTTACTGCATCATAGGTCTATTAACCAGGGTGATCTATCATAGGTCTATAGACCAGGATGATCTCCTACTGTATCATAGGTCTATAGACCAGGGTGATCTCCTACTGTGTCATAGGTCTATAGACCAAGTGATCTCCTACTGTATCATAGGTCTATAGACCAGGGTGATCTCCTACTGTATCATAGGTCTATAGACCAGAGTGATCTTCTACTGTTTCATAGGTGTATAGACCAGGGTGATCTCCGACTGTGTCATAGGTCTATAGACCAGGATGATCTTGTACTGTATCATAGGTCTATAGACCAGGGTGATCTCCTACTGTATCATATGTCTATAGACCAGGGTGATCTCAGTCTGTATCATAGGTCGATAGACCAGGGTGATCTCCTACTGTGTCATAGGTCTATAGACCAGGGTGATCTCCTACTGTATCATAGGTCTATAGACCAGGGTGATCTCCTACTGTATCATAGGTCAATAGACCAGTGTGATCTTCTACTGTTTCATAGGTCTATAGACCAGAGTGATCTATTCCTGCATAATAGGTCTATAGACCTGGGTGATCTCCTTCTGTATCATAGGTCTATAGACCAGGGTGATATCCTACTGTATCATAGGTCTAAAGACCAGGGTGATCTCAGTCTGTATCATAGGTCTATAGACCAGTGTGATCTCCTACTGCATCAAAGGTCTATAGACAAGTGTGATCTTCTACTGTAGCATAGGTCTATAGACCAGGGTGATCTCCTACTGTAACATAGGTCTATAGACCAGGGTGATCTCAGTCTGTATCATAGGTCTATAGACCAGTGTGATCTCCTACTGCATCATAGGTCTATAGGCCAGGGTGATCTCCTACTGTAAGATAGCTTTATAGACCAAGGTGATCTCCTACTGTATCATAGGTCTATAGACCAGGGTGATCTCCCACTGTATCATAGGTCTATAGACCAGGGTGATCTCCTACTGTATCATAGGTCTATAGACCAGGGTGATCTCCTACTGTATCATAGGTCAATAGACCAGTGTGATCTTCTACTGTTTCATAGGTCTATAGACCAGAGTGATCTATTCCTGCATAATAGGTCTATAGACCAGGGTGATCTCCGACTGTATCATAGGTCAATAGACAAGTGTGATCTTCTACTGGCATCTATAGACTAGGTGATCTCCTACTGTATCAAAGGTCTATAGACAGGGGTGATCTCCGACTGTGTCATAGGTCTATAGACCAGGGTGATCTCCGACTGTATCATAGGTCTATAGACCAGGGTGATCTCCTACTGTATCATAGGTCTATAGACCAGGGTGATCTCAGTCTGTATCATAGGTCTATAGACCAGGGTGATCTCCTACTGTATCATAGGTCTATAGACCAGGGTGATCTCCTACTGTATCATAGGTCTATAGACCAGGGTGATCTCCTACTGTATCATAGGTCTATAGACCAGGATGATCTCCTACTGTATCATAGGTCTATAGATCAAGGTGATCTCCTACTGTATCATAGGCCTATAGACCAGGGTGATCTCCTACTGTATCATAGGTCTATAGACCAGGGTGATCTCCTACTGTATCATAGGTCTATAGACCAGGGTGATCTCTGACTGTATCATAGGCCTATAGACAAGGGTGATCTCCTACTGTATCATAGGTCTATAGACCAGGGTGATCTGCTACTGTATCATAGGTCTATAGACCAGGTGATCTCTTACTGTATCATAGGTCTATAGACCAGGGTGATCTATCATACTGATATATCATAGGTCTATAGACCAGGGTGATCTCCTACTGTATCATAGGTCTATAGACCAGGTGATCTCCTACTGTATCATAGGTCTATAGACCAGGGTGATCTCCTACTGTATCATAGGTCTATAGACCAGAGTGATCTTCTACTGTTTCATAGGTGTATAGACCAGGGTGATCTCCGACTGTGTCATAGGTCTATAGACCAGGATGATCTTGTACTGTATCATAGGTCTATAGACCAGGGTGATCTCCTACTGTATCATATGTCTATAGACCAGGGTGATCTCAGTCTGTATCATAGGTCGATAGACCAGGGTGATCTCCTACTGTGTCATAGGTCTATAGACCAGGGTGATCTCCTACTGTATCATAGGTCTATAGACCAGGGTGATCTCCTACTGTATCATAGGTCAATAGACCAGTGTGATCTTCTACTGTTTCATAGGTCTATAGACCAGAGTGATCTATTCCTGCATAATAGGTCTATAGACCTGGGTGATCTCCTTCTGTATCATAGGTCTATAGACCAGGGTGATCTCCTACTGTATCATAGGTCTATAGACCAGGGTGATCTCCGACTGCATCATAGGTCACTAGACCAGGGTGATCTCCTACTGTATCAAAGGTCTATAGACCAGGGTGATCTCCGACTGTGTCATAGGTCTATAGACCATGGTGATCTTGTACTGTATCATAGGTCTATAGACCAGGGTGATCTCCTACTGTATCATAGGTCTATAGACCAGGGTGATCTCAGTCTGTATCATAGGTCGATAGACCAGGGTGATCTCCTACTGTGTCATAGGTCTATAGACCAGGGTGATCTCCTACTGTATCATAGGTCTATAGACCAGGGTGATCTCCTACTGTATCATAGGTCTATAGACCAGAGTGATCTCCTACTCTATCATAGGTCTATAAACCAGAGTGATCTCCTACTCTATCATAGGTCTATATACCAGGGTGATCTCCTACTGTATCATAGGTCTATAGACCAAGGAGTTCTCCTACTGTATCATAGGTCTGTAGAACAGAGTGACCTCCTACTGCATCATCGGTCTATAGACCAGGGTGATCTCCTACTGTATCATTGTTCAATAGACAAGTGTGATCTTCTACTGTAGCATAGCTCTATAGACCAGGGTGATCTACTACTGTATCATAGGCCTATGGACAAGGGTGATCTCCTACTGTATCATAGGTCTATAGACCAGGGTGATCTCCTACTGTATCATAGGTCTATAGACCAGGGTGATCTCCTACTGTATCATAGGTCTATAGACCAGGGTGATCTCCTACTGTATCATAGGTCAATAGACCAGTGTGATCTTCTACTGTTTCATAGGTCTATAGACCAGAGTGATCTCCTACTGTATCATAGGTCTATAGACCAGGGTGATCTCCTACTGTATCATAGGTCTATAGACCAGGTGATCTCCTACTGTATCATAGGTCTATAGACCAGGTGATCTCCTACTGTATCAAGGTCTATAGACTGATCTCCTACTGTGTCATAGGTCTATAGACCAGGGTGATCTCCTACTGTATCATAGGTCAATAGACAAGTGTGATCTTCTACTGTATCATAGGTCTATAGACCAGGGTGATCTCCTACTGTATCATAGGTCTATAGACCAGGGTGATCTCCTACTGTATCATAGGTCTATAGACCAGGTGATCTCCTACTGTATCATAGGTCTATAGACCAGGGTGATCTCTTACTGTATCATAGGTCTATAGACCAGGTGATCTCCTACTGTATCATAGGTCTATAGACCAGGATGATCTCCTACTGTATCATAGGTCTATAGACCAGGGTGATCTCCTACTGTATCATAGGTCTATAGACCAGGGTGATCTCCTACTGTATCATAGGTCTATAGACCAGGGTGATCTCCTACTGTATCATAGGTCTATAGACCAGGGTGATCTCCTACTGTATCATAGGTCTATAGACCAGGTGATCTCCTACTGTATCATAGGTCTATAGACCAGGATGATCTCCTACTGTATCATAGGTCTATAGACCAGGGTGATCTCCTACTGTATCATAGGTCTATAGACCAGGGTGATCTCCTACTGTATCATAGGTCTATAGACCAGGGTGATCTCCTACTGTATCATAGGTCTATAGACCAGGGTGATCTCCTACTGTATCATAGGTCTATAGACCAGGGTGATCTCCTACTGTATCATAGGTCTATAGACCAAGGTGATCTCCTACTGTATCATAGGCCTATAGACCAGGGTGATCTCCTACTGTATCATAGGTCTATAGACCAGGGTGATCTCCTACTGTAACATAGGTCTATAGACCAGGGTGATCTCCTCTGTATCATAGGTCTATAGACCAGTGTGATCTCCTACTGTATCATAGGTCTATAGACCAGGGTGATCTCCAACTGTATCATAGGTCTATAGACCAGGGTGATCTCCTACTGTATCATAGGTCTATAGACCAGGGTGATATCCTACTGTATCATAGGTCTATTAACCAGGGTGATCTCCTACTCTGTCATAGGTCTATTAACCAGGGTGATCTCCTACTCTATCATAGGTCTATAGACCAGGGTGATCTCCTACTGTATCATAGGTCTATAGACCAGGGTGATCTCCTACTGTATCATAGTTCTATAGACCAGGGTGATCTCCTACTGTATCATAGGTCTATAGATCAGGGTGATCTCCGACTGTATCATAGGTCTATAGACCAGGGTGATCTCCTACTGTATCATAGGTCTATAGACCAGGGTGATCTCCTACTGTAACATAGGTCTATAGACCAGGGTGATCTCAGTCTGTATCATAGGTCTATAGACCAGTGTGATCTCCTACTGTATCATATGTCTATAGACCAGGGTGATCTCCTACTGTATCATTGTTCAATATACAAGTGTGATCTTCTACTGTAGCATAGGTCTATAGACCAGGGTGATCTATTACTGTATCATAGGTCTATAGACCAGGGTGATCTCCTACTGTAACATAGGTCTATAGACCAGGGTGATCTCCTACTGTATCATAGGTCTATAGACCAGGGTGATCTCTGACTGTATCATAGGCTATAGACCAGGGTGATCTCCTAATCATAGGTCTATAGACCGGTGATCTCCTACTGTATCATAGGTCTATAGACCAGGGTGATCTCTTACTGCATCATAGGTCTATTAACCAGGGTGATCTCCTACTCTATCATAGGTCTATAGACCAGTGTGATCTCCTACTGTAAATAGGTCTATAGACCAGGGTGATCTCCTACTCTATCATAGGTCTATAGACCAGGGTGATCTCCTACTGTATCATAGGTCTATAGACCAGGGTGATCTCCTACTGTATCATAGGTCTATAGACCAGGGTGATCTCCTACTGTATCATAGGTCTATAGACCAGGGTGATCTCCTACTGTATCATAGGTCTATAGACCAGGGTGATCTCCTACTGTTTCATAGGTTTATAGACCAGGGTGATCTCCTACTGTATCATAGGTCTATAGACCAGGGTGATTTGATTGTATCATAGGTCTATCCAGGGTGATCTCCTACTGTATCATAAGTCTATAGACCAGGGTGATCTCAGTCTGTATCATAGGTCGATAGACCAGGGTGATCTCCTACTGTGTCATAGGTCTATAGACCAGGGTGATCTCCTACTGTATCAAAGGTCTATTCCATGATCATCCTACTGTATCATTGTTCAATAAAAGTTTATTCTCTTCTATCTAACAAATAAATGATCTCTACTGTATCAAGGCCTAAAGACAAAATATCTCCTGATATGGTCTAAATATCTCCTACTGTATCATAGGTCTATGACCTGTATGTCTATGTCTGTATGTCTCCTATGTCTGTCTATGTATGTCTGTATGGTCAAACCATGACTGCTCCCGCATCTAGCAAGGACTCCTACTCCCATATGTCCCAACTTCCTGCCTTTATCATAACACAATGTATCTTCTAATACAATGAACAGGCAAGAGGGGGGCCAAATGGCACAATTTGTATAGAGTTACACATAACAACAAATTAATATATCTCAATCAGGTAAATATAAATCATAAAGGTACGTACCTAATATTTCATCATTTACATTCATATTTAATATATTTACACAAATATACATGGAGCTCCATATGTTCGGTCTTTTATACAAATATGTCCAAATCGGCTCTAACATACCGGCCCCTAATTGTTGACTGCACTGAATGCACAACAATTACTTTAAATTCAAACGTAGAGCCAATACACAAAACATTCTATACCAGAGCACTATTACAGTTCATAGCTATATACAAATATACAAGGTACCATATAGGAAAATAGTCCATAGATCTCAATCTGAGTTGAAGTGTAAAGGTGTTCAACTTCGAAAAATGTCAAGAGTTTGACGTCCAAAAATGTATGACATCAAAGAATGTAAGAGTACGACATCAACGAATCAGAGGTGCACGTGATTCTAAGATGGAGCACTGTGTGTGTGTGTGTGTGTCACTCCGTCGCCTCAAGGAGCAGACAGAGTTTATTGATAGGTCTCTGTAAGATATTGGTCTTAGTCTTAACCATGATGCTCCGGACAAGACCTTTGGCCCCTGGCAAAGCCTCCACCACACGCCCCATTAGCCAAGAGTTCCTTGGGGCGGTGTCATCGACGATGACCACGAGGTCACCAGGACTGAAGTTTCTCTTAGTTTTGTTCCACTTGTTCCGCTCCTGCATAAGTGGAAGATACTCCCTGATCCATCTCTTCCAGAAGAGGTCAGTGATATATTGTACTTGCTTCCATCTCCTTTGTGAGTATAGGTCGCTTCTCTGGAATAGTCCTGGTGGCAGGACTGGCTTAGCTTTCAGATGAAGCAGATGGTTCGGAGTCAGGGGTTCTAGATCATTAGGGTCATTTGTTACAGTAGTAATTGGTCTGTCATTCATAATCGCCTCAACTTCACACAAGGCTGTCTGCAAAGCCTCATCATCCAGTACTTGCTCTTTAAGGACTGAATAGAGGATATTTTTCACCAGTCGGATCAACCTCTCCCATACCCCCCCATGGTGGGCTCCAGAGGGAGGGTTGAATGACCATGTCACTCCTTCCTTCAGTAATTAATTTTTGAATCTTGTTGTGATCCAGCTCTTTCATAGCTTCTCCTAGCTCTCTGTGTGTTCCAACAAAGTTGGTGCCATTGTCTGTTCTGATACTTGTTACTGGGCCCCTTCGACAGATGAACCTGCGCAGGGCATTGATAATCAGTATCCAGATAACTAGCAACTTCTAGATGGACAGCTCGACTCACGAGGCAAGTAAAGATCACACCATAACCTTCACATGAACGCGGCCTGATCACCTCTATGGGGCCGATAATCTATGCCCACATGGGTGAAAGGCGGCAAATCAGGTGACACCCGATCTTGTGGAAGGTCGGCCATCTTCTGTTCTCCAGCTCTAGCTTGCATCCGCCTGCAAAAAGACACAGCTCATCTTCCTTGCTAAAGAGTTGGCACAGGGTATCCAATATCGCTGGCGACAGACAGACTTCCCAGAGTGGCTTTGGATGTGGAGTAAGATCCTAGAGATGTAAGAGTCTTTGGGCAGGATCATAGTTCTTTAGTTTGAACTTGTCAATTTGTTCCTTCAGATTGAGTTTGTCACATTGTTTTCCTTTCACAACTAGTGCAATTTCTTGTTTATCTGATCCTTTTCTGCATCAGTTTGAGTTTGAACTTGTCAATTTGTTCCTTCAGTGAGTTTGTCATTTTGGTCTGGATCGGTTTGAAGAATTTTCCTTTTCTGGCTTAACTGTAGAAGACGTTTCTTCAGTTTCAGCATCCAGGCAACTGCTTTCTTCAAGCTGTTCCATGTTGAATAGTATTCAATCAGCTTGCTGGTTGGACTCTTTTCTTCCACACTTGTATGGTTTATGATTACATCTTTTCTCACCTCTGGATCATCCGGAGGGATGGAGCTAAGCTCCTCTGGGACTTTCGGCCATTGAATTTCTGTTTTCTCCAGGAATTCTGGTCCTTTACGCCATCTCTTTGAGTTCAGGAACATTTCAACATTTAATCCTCTTGAGGCATCATCGGCTGGGTTGTGTTTTGAATTCAAATACCTCCACTGTTTTGCTTTCGATAGGTCACGGATCATAGCAACCCTATTAGCCACAAAGGTATGGAATCTCTTGGTATCATTGCGGATGTATTTTAGCACAGACTGGCTGTCCATCCAAAAAGTTGACTCCTCAAGTTCAATCTGGAGCTCCAACCTTAACATCCTGTCCACTCGCACTGCCAATGTTGCTGCAGCAAGTTCCAGTCTGGGGATTGTCATCTGCTTGAGTGGAGTCACCCTTGATTTCCCCAGTATGAATGCAATGTGAACCTTTTCCATACCATTTGTGAACCTAAGGTAACTTGCCGTGCCATCACCGAAGTGATGCAGCTGTGCCGTCTTGACTTGACCAAAGTTCTCAGGCATCATACACCTGTCTATCTGGAATCTGGAGAGCTGGTCCAGCTCTGAGAGCCATCTCTGCCATGAAATAGAGTGTTCTTCAGGGATGACTTCGTCCCATCCACACTTCAGCTTGCAGAGCACTTGAAGGATTTGCTTTGCCTTTAATACAAATGGGGCGAGGAAACCTAATGGATCATCAATAGAGCTGACAGTTGAGAGAATACCTCTTCCTGTAAGGGGTCTGTTCTTGACAGTGACTCAGAAGGTAAATGCATCACTTTCAATGTTCCATCGGATTCCAAGTGCTCTTTCAACAGGCAGCTTTTCTCTGTCCAGGTCCAGTTCTTTTATCTGCTTGGCTTTGTGTTCATCAGGGATAGAAGCCAGCACAGTGCGGCTGTTGCTGACCCACTTGGTCAATTTGAACCCACCCTGAGAGCACACATCCCTGAGGTTTTTCGTGAGAGCTATGGCTTGTTCTTCTGTGGCCACTGACCTGAGGCAGTCATCAACATAGAAGTTGGACTTGACTGTTTGAATTACCTCTTCATCGTACTTCTCACAGTTGTCTTCTGCAGTCCTTCACAGTGCAAAGTTTGCACAACTTGGAGAGGATATAGCACCAAAAAGATGTACCGTCATTCTGTACTCCTCCAATCTTTTGTTAGTATCACCATCCGGCCACCATAGGAATTGCAGGAAGTCTAAGTAATCTTCATGGACACGTACTTGATGGAACATTCCTTCGATGTCTGCCATCATGGCAATGTGCTCTTGCCAAAATCTTAGCAAGACTCCTATAAGCGTGTTTGCCAGGTCAGGGCCTTGAAGGAGTTCACTGTTAAGAGATATACCTTTATAGGATGATGAACAGTCAAACACTACTCATATCGTTCCTTTGCGCTTATGGTGAACGCCAGGGTGTGGTATGTACCATACCTTGCCTTTCTCTCTGAGGAGCTGTTCTTGTGGTACCTTCTCGGCGTAACCTTTTGTTATCATCTCTTCCATGAAGGCTTTGTACTCTGCAGCGTAACCTTTGTCCTTCTTGAACTTCCTGATAATATTTAGAGCCCGCTGCTTTGCCATGTCACGATTGTTTGGCAGGACTACGTCTTTTTTGCGAAAGGGCAACGGTAAGTAGTAGTGATGGTCTTTGAGGGTTATGGAACTTGATACGATCTCCATAAACCTACAATCCTCAGCTGACATCTCACTTTTCTCTTCATACCCGCTCTCAGGGAAGTCATGGTTGTACTGATTTACAAGAAGAACCCCCAGGTCGGCAATTGAGATACGATTGGCCATCACCGTAGGATGCCCAGATTCTTCTGCCATGGTACAATTGTTAAGAGGACCATTCATCACCCATCCAAAGAGGGTTTTCACTGCATACGGTCCGTTGCCTTGGCTATTTATGATTTTCCAGGGTTCCATTGCCTTTGGAGCATTTACGCCAATCAGGAGTTCGACGTCGGCGTCAATTTCCTTCAACTGAACTTCTTTCAGGTATGGCCACCTTTTGAGATCTTTCTGAGTGGGAATGTTCTCTCTTGTCACTGGGATCTTATTTTGGGTGTAGACCTTTGGTAATGCAAGAAATGTGTCACCTTCCACATTGCCAATCTCTAATCCAGATATCTCAAAGCTCTTGGTAGGACTCTCCTGCCCCATTGTGCGTAGCAGAATTTCAGTCTCACTGCCTTTAGCTTGCAACTGCCTCATGAGTCTCTCTGTACAAAATGTTGCTGAGCTACCAGAATCGAGAAATGCATAGGTTAACGTAGACTTGCTTCCATTTGCCATCTTTACTTGAACTGGCACAATCGCAAGTGCACAATCTGTACCGGCCCCGGTATCTTCACCAGCTTCCAGTGAAACAAGAGCACTGCTGACAGTCTCCTCCCGCTTTACTACTACACCCCTCGTATCTGCCTTCAGAGATCTAAATCTCTCTCTTCCTTCAATGTGCAGGATAGTGGGGTGGTTTCTTTGACATTTCTGACATCCTTCTTTTACATTCTTTGCTTAAGTGTCCTCTCATCAAACAGCCAAAACAAAGGCCTTTTGATCTCAGAAACTCAACCTTGGCTTCGTGTGGCTGTGCCTTCACCTGTTGGCAGTCGACCAGGAAATGCTCACCAGTGCAAAATACACATGAGATACTGGGAGCAGCAGAAGGGTAGGTGCCTGGTTTCTTGATTTTGAATGTTTGTTCTTTTAGAGGTTTTTCCGAGTTACAATCTCTTGGGCAGTGGCTATGGTAAAGACGAAAGTGGCTATGGTAAAGACGAAAGATGTTTGTTCTTTTAGAGGTTTTTCCGAGTTACAATCTGGATATCCCTGGATGTCATTGAATGTTTGGCCGTTTGGAAACTTTGAGTGTGGACTGTATGCGTACCAAACAACCCCGCTTCAGGCTTGGGCAGTGGCTATGGTAAAGACGAAAGTGGCTATGGTAAAGACGAAAGATGTTTGTTCTTTTAGAGGTTTTTCCGAGTTACAATCTGGATATCCCTGGATGTCATTGAATGTTTGGCCGCCAGGGTGACCTACTACTGTATCATAGGCCTATGGACGAGGGTGATCTCCTACTGTATCGTAGGTCTATGGACCAGGGTGATCTCCTACTGTATCATAGGTCTATAGACCAGGGTGATCTCTGACTGTATCATAGGCTTATAGACAAGGGTGATCTCCTACTGTATCATAGGTCTATAGACCGGGATGATCTCCTACTGTATCATAGGTCTATAGACCAGGGTGATCTCTTACTGCATCATAGGTCTATTAACCAGGGTGATCTCCTACTCTGTCATGGGTCTATAGACCAGGATGATCTCCTACTGTAAAATAGGTCTATTAACCAGGGTGATCTCCTACTCTATCATAGGTCTATAGACCAGGATGATCTCCTACGGTATCATAGGTCTATAGACCAGGGTGATCTCCTACTGTGTCATAGGTCTATAGACCAGGGTGATCTCCTACTGTATCATAGGTCTATAGACCAGGGTGATCTCCTACTGTATCATAGGTCTATAGACCAGAGTGATCTTCTACTGTTTCATAGGTGTATAGACCAGGGTGATCTCCGACTGTGTCATAGGTCTATAGACCAGGGTGATCTTGTACTGTATCATAGGTCTATAGACCAGGGTGATCTCCTACTGTATCATAGGTCTATAGACCAGGGTGATCTCAGTCTGTATCATAGGTCGATAGACCAGGGTGATCTCCTACTGTGTCATAGGTCTATAGACCAGGGTGATCTCCTACTGTATCATAGGTCTATAGACCAGGGTGATCTCCTACTGTATCATTGTTCAATAGACAAGTGTGATCTTCTACTGTAGCATAGCTCTATAGACCAGGGTGATCTACTACTGTATCATAGGCCTATGGACAAGGGTGATCTCCTACTGTATCATAGGTCTATGGACCAGGGTGATCTCCTACTGTATCATAGGTCTATAGACCAGGGTGATCTCTGACTGTATCATAGGCTTATAGACAAGGGTGATCTCCTACTGTATCATAGGTCTATAGACCGGGGTGATCTCCTACTGTATCATAGGTCTATAGACCAGGGTGATCTCTTACTGCATCATAGGTCTATTAACCAGGGTGATCTCCTACTCTATCATAGGTCTATAGACCAGGATGATCTCCTACTGTATCATAGGTCTATAGACCAGGGTGATCTCCTACTGTGTCATAGGTCTATAGACCAGGGTGATCTCCTACTGTATCATAGGTCTATAGACCAGGGTGATCTCCTACTGTATCATAGGTCTATAGACCAGAGTGATCTTCTACTGTTTCATAGGTGTATAGACCAGGGTGATCTCCGACTGTGTCATAGGTCTATAGACCAGGGTGATCTTGTACTGTATCATAGGTCTATAGACCAGGGTGATCTCCTACTGTATCATAGGTCTATAGACCAGGGTGATCTCCTACTGTGTCATAGGTCTATAGACCAGGGTGATCTCCTACTGTATCATAGGTCTATAGACCAGGGTGATCTCCTACTGTATCATAGGTCTATAGACCAGAGTGATCTTCTACTGTTTCATAGGTGTATAGACCAGGGTGATCTCCTACTGTATCATAGGTCTATAGATCAGGGTGATCTCCGACTGTATCATAGGTCTATAGATCAGGGTGATCTCCGACTGTATCATAGGTCTATAGATCAGGGTGATCTCCGACTGTATCATAGGTCTATAGATCAGAGTGATCTCCTACTGTATCATAGGTCTATAGAACTGTACCATAGGTCTATAGACCAGGGTGATCTCCTACTGTATCATAGGTCTATGGACCAGGGTGATCTCCTACTGTATCATAGGTCTATAGATCAGGGTGATCTCCGACTGTATCATAGGTCTATAGACTAGGGTGATCTCCTACTGTATCATAGGTCAATAGACCAGTGTGATCTTCTACTGTTTCATAGGTCTATAGACCAGAGTGATCTATTCCTGCATAATAGGTCTATAGACCAGGGTGATCTCCTTCTGTATCATAGGTCTATAGACCAGGGTGATCTCCTACTGTATCATAGGTCTATAGACCAGGGTGATCTCCGACTGTATCATAGGTCAATAGACAAGTGTGATCTTCTACTGTAGCATAGGTCTATAGACCAGGGTGATCTCCTACTGTATCAAAGGTCTATAGACCAGGATGATCTCCAACTGTATCATAGGTCTATGGACCAGGGTGATCTCCGGCTGTATCATAGGTCTATAGAACAAGGTGATATCCTACTGCATCATAGGTCTATAGACCAGGGTGATCTCCTACTGTATCATAGGTCTATAGACCAGGGTGATCTCCTACGGTATCATAGGTCTATAGACCAGTGTGATCTCCTACTGCATCATATGTCTATAGGCCAGGGTTATATCCTACTGTAAGATAGCTTTATAGACCAAGGTGATCTCCTACTGTATCATAGGTCTGTAGAACAGAGTGATCTCCTACTGTATCATAGGTCTGTAGAACAGAGTGATCTCCTACTGCATCATCGGTCTATAGACCAGGATGATCTCCTACTGTATCATATGTCTATAGACCAGGGTGATCTCCTACTTTATCATAGGTCTATAGACCAGGGTGATCTCCTACTGTATCATAGGTCTATAGACCAGGGTGATATCCTACTGTATAATAGGTCTATAGACCAGGGTGATCTCCTACTGTATCATATGTCTATAGACCAGGGTGATCTCCTACTGTATCATATGTCTATAGACCAGGGTGATCTCCTACTGTATCATAGGTCTATAGACCCGGGTGATCACCTACTGTATCATAGGTCTATAGACCAGGGTGATCTGCTAGTGTAGCATAGGTCTATAGACCAGGGTGATCTCCTACTGTATCATAGGTCTATGGACCAGGGTGATCTCATACTGTATCATAGGTCTATGGACCAGGGTGATCTCCGACTGTATCATAGGTCTATAGACCAGGGTGATCTGCTAGTGTAGCATAGGTCTATAGACCAGGGTGATCTCAGTCTGTATCATAGGTCTATAGACCAGTGTGATCTCCTACTGCATCATATGTCTATAGGCCAGGGTGATCTCCTACTGTAAGATAGCTTTATAGACCAAGGTGATCTCCTACTGTATCATAGGTCTGTAGAACAGAGTGATCTCCTACTGCATCATCGGTCTATAGACCAGGGTGGTCTCCCACTGTATCATAGGTCTATAGACCAGGGTGATATCCTACTGTATCATATGTCTATAGACCAGGGTGATCTCCTACTGTATCATTGGTCAATGGACAAGTGTGATCTTCTAGTGTAATATAGCTCTATAGACCAGGGTGATCTCCTACTGTATCATAGGCCTATGGACAAGGGTGATCTCCTACTGTATCATAGGTCTATGGACCAGGGTGATCTCCTACTGTATCATAGGTCTATAGACCAGGGTGATCTCTGACTGTATCATAGGCCTATAGACAAGGGTGATCTCCTACTGTATCATAGGTCAATAGAACGGGGTGATCTCCTACTGTATCATAGGTCTATAGACCAGGGTGATCTCTTACTGCATCATAGGTCTATTAACCAGGGTGATCTCCTACTCTATCATAGGTCTATAGACCAGGATGATCTCCTACTGTAAAATAGGTCTATAAACCAGGGTGATCTCCTACTGTATCATAGTTCTATAGACCAGGGTGATCTCCTGCTGTATCATAGGTCTATAGATCAGGGTGATCTCCGACTGTCTCATAGGTCTATATACCAGAGTGATCTCTTCCTGCATAATAGGCCTATAGACCAGGGTGATCTCCTACTGTATCATAGGTCTATAGACCAGGGTGATCTCCTACTGTATCATAGGTCTATAGATCAGGGTGATCTCCGACTGTATCATAGGTCTATAGATCAGGGTGATCTCTGACTGTATCATAGGTCTATAGATCAGAGTGATCTCCTACTGTATCATAGGTCTATAGACCAGGGTGATCTCCTACTGTACCATAGGTCTATAGACCAGGGTGATCTCCTACTGTATCATAGGTCTATGGACCAGGGTGATCTCCTACTGTATCATAGGTCTATAGATCAGGGTGATCTCCGACTGTATCATAGGTCTATAGACCATTGTGATCTTCTACTGTTTCATAGGTCTATAGACCAGAGTGATCTATTCCTGCATAATAGGTCTATAGACCAGGGTGATCTCCTTCTGTATCATAGGTCTATAGACCAGGGTGATCTCCTACTGTATCATAGGTCTATAGGCCAGGGTGATCTCCGACTGTATGATAGGTCAATAGACAAGTGTGATCTCCTACTGTAGCATAGGTCTATAGACCAGGGTGATCTCCTACTGCATCATCGGTCTATAGACCAGGGTGATCTCCAACTGTATCATAGGTCTATAGACCAGGGTGATCTCCCACTGTATCATAGGTCTATAGACCAGGGTGATATCCTACTGTATCATATGTCTATAGACCAGGGTGATCTTCTACTTTATCATAGGTCTATAGACCAGGGTGATCTCCTACTGTATCATAGGTCTATAGACCAGGGTGATATCCTACTGCATCATAGGTCTATAGGCCAGGGTGATCTCCTACTGTATCATATGTCTATAGACCAGGGTGATCTCCTACTGTATCATATGTCTATAGACCCGGGTGATCTCCTACTGTATCAAAGGTCTATAGACCAGGGTGATCTCCTACTGTATCATAGGTCTATAGACCAGGTTGATCTCCTACTGTATCATAGGTCTATAGACCAGGGTGGTCTCCTACTGTATCAAAGGTCTATAGACCAGGGTGATCTCCTACTGTATCATATGTCTATAGACCAGGGTGATCTCCTACTGTATCATTGGTCAATAGACAAGTGTGATCTTCTAGTGTAATATAGCTCTATAGACCAGGGTGATCTCCTACTGTATCATAGGCCTATGGACAAGGGTGATCTCCTACTGTATCATAGGTCTATGGACCAGGGTGATCTCCTACTGTATCATAGGTCTATAGACCAGGGTGATCTCTGACTGTATCATAGGCCTATAGACAAGGGTGATCTCCTACTGTATCATAGGTCTATAGACCAGGATGATCTCCTACTGTATCATAGTTCTATAGACCAGGGTGATCTCCTGCTGTATCATAGGTCTATAGATCAGGGTGATCTCCGACTGTCTCATAGGTCTATATACCAGAGTGATCTCTTCCTGCATAATAGGCCTATAGACCAGGGTGATCTCCTACTGTATCATAGGTCTATAGACCAGGGTGATCTCCTACTGTATCATAGGTCTATGGACCAGGGTGATCTCCTACTGTATCATAGGTCTATAGATCAGGGTGATCTCCGACTGTATCATAGGTCTATAGATCAGGGTGATCTCCGACTGTATCATAGGTCTATAGATCAGAGTGATCTCCTACTGTATCATAGGTCTATAGACCAGGGTGATCTCCTACTGTACCATAGGTCTATAGACCAGGGTGATCTCCTACTGTATCATAGGTCTATGGACCAGGGTGATCTCCTACTGTATCATAGGTCTATAGATCAGGGTGATCTCCGACTGTATCATAGGTCTATAGACCAGTGTGATCTTCTACTGTTTCATAGGTCTATAGACCAGAGTGATCTATTCCTGCATAATAGGTCTATAGACCAGGGTGATCTCCTTCTGTATCATAGGTCTATAGACCAGGGTGATCTCCTACTGTATCATAGGTCTATAGGCCAGGGTGATCTCCGACTGTATGATAGGTCAATAGACAAGTGTGATCTCCTACTGTAGCATAGGTCTATAGACCAGGGTGATCTCCTACTGCATCATCGGTCTATAGACCAGGGTGATCTCCAACTGTATCATAGGTCTATAGACCAGGGTGATCTCCCACTGTATCATAGGTCTATAGACCAGGGTGATATCCTACTGTATCATATGTCTATAGACCAGGGTGATCTTCTACTTTATCATAGGTCTATAGACCAGGGTGATCTCCTACTGTATCATAGGTCTATAGACCAGGGTGATATCCTACTGCATCATAGGTCTATAGGCCAGGGTGATCTCCTACTGTATCATATGTCTATAGACCAGGGTGATCTCCTACTGTATCATAGGTCTATAGACCCGGGTGATCTCCTACTGTATCAAACGTCTATAGACCAGGGTGATCTCCTACTGTATCATAGGTCTATAGACCAGGGTGATCTCCTACTGTATCATAGGTCTATAGACCAGGGTGGTCTCCTACTGTATCATAGGTCTATAGACCAGGGTGATCTCCTACTGTATCATAGGTCTATAGACCAGGGTGATCTCAGTCTGTATCATAGGTCTATAGACCAGTGTGATCTCCTACTGCATCATAGGTCTATAGGCCAGGGTGATCTCCTACTGTAAGATAGCTTTATAGACCAAGGTGATCTCCTACTGTATCATAGGTCTGTAGAATAGAGTGATCTCCTACTGCATCATCGGTCTATAGACCAGGATGATCTCCTACTGTATCATAGGTCTATAGACCAGGGTGATATCCTACTGTATCATAGGTCTATAGACCCGGGTGATCTCCGACTGTATCATAGGTCTATAGACCAGGGTGATCTCCTACTGTATCATAGTTCTATAGACCAGGGTCATCTCCTACTGTATCATAGGTCTATAGATCAACGTGATCTCCGACTGTATCATAGGCCTATAGACCAGGGTGATCTCCTACTGTATCATAGGTCTATAGACCAGGGTGATCTCCTACTGTAACATAGGTCTATAGACCAGGGTGATCTCAGTCTGTATCATAGGTCTATAGACCAGTGTGATCTCCTACTGCATCATAGGTCTATAGGCCAGGGTGATCTCCTACTGTAAGATAGCTTTATAGACCAAGGTGATCTCCTACTGTATCATAGGTCTGTAGAATAGAGTGATCTCCTACTGCATCATCGGTCTATAGACCAGGATGATCTCCTACTGTATCATAGGTCTATAGACCAGGGTGATATCCTACTGTATCATATGTCTATAGACCAGGGTGATCTCCTACTGTATCATAGGTCTATAGACCAGGGTGATCTCCTACTGTATCATAGGTCTATAAACCAGGGTGATCTCCTACTGTATCGTAGTTCTATAGACCAGGGTGATCTCCTGCTGTATCATAGGTCTATAAACCAGGGTGATCTCCTACTGTATCGTAGTTCTATAGACCAGGGTGATCTCCTGCTGTATCATAGGTCTATAGATCAGGGTGATCTCCGACTGTATCATAGCTCTATAGACCAGGGTGATATCCTACTGTATCATAGGTCTATAGATCAGGGTGATCTCTTACTGTATCATAGGTCAATAGACCAGTGTGATCTTCTACTGTTTCATAGGTCTATAGACCAGAGTGATCTCTTCCTGCATAATAGGTCTATAGACGAGGGTGATCTCCTACTGTATCATAGGTCTATAGACCAGGGTGATCTCCTACTGTATCATAGGTCTATAGACCAGGGTGATCTCAGTCTGTATCATAGGTCAATAGACCAGGGTGATCTCCTACTTTGTCATAGGTCTATAGACCAGGGTGATCTCCTACTGTATCATAGGTCAATAGACAAGTGTGATCTTCTACTGTATCATAGGTCTATAGACCAGAGTGATCTCTTACTGCATCATAGGTCTATAGACCAGGGGATGTCCTACTGTATCATAGGTCTATAGACCAGGGTGATCTCCGACTGTATCATAGGTCTATTGACCAGGGTGATCTCCTACTGTATCATAGGTCAATAGACAAGTGTGATCTTCTACTGTAGCATAGGTCTATAGACCAGTGTGATCTCCTACTGTATCATAGGTCAATAGACAGGTGTGATCTTCTACTGTAGCATAGGTCTATAGACCAGTGTGATCTCCTACTGTATCATAGGTCTATAGATCAGGGTGATCTCCTACTGTATCATAGGTCTATAGAACAGAGTGATCTCCTACTGCATCATCGGTCTATAAACCAGGGTGATTTCCTACTGTATCATAGGTCTATGGACCACGTGATCTCCTACTGTATCATAGGTCTATAGACCAGGGTGATCTCCTACTGTATCATAGGTCTATAGACCAGGGTGATCTCCTACTGTATAATATGTCTATAGACCAGGGTGATCTCCTACTGTATCATAGGTCTATAGACCCGGGTGATCTCCTACTGTATCATAGGTCTATAGACCAGGGTGATCTGCTAGTGTAGCATAGGTCTATAGACCAGGGTGATATCCTACTGTATCATAGGTCAATAGACCAGTGTGATCTTCTACTGTATCATAGGTCTATAGACCAGAGTGATCTCTTACTGCATCATAG
The DNA here is from genome assembly GCF_021184085.1 of Oncorhynchus gorbuscha. Classification (NCBI taxonomy): domain Eukaryota; kingdom Metazoa; phylum Chordata; class Actinopteri; order Salmoniformes; family Salmonidae; genus Oncorhynchus; species Oncorhynchus gorbuscha. The sequence goes on along the minus strand of NW_025745802.1, from coordinate 322,569 downwards.
GTCTACAGACCAGGGTGATCTCCTACTGTATCATAGGTCTATAGACCAGGGGGATCTCCTACTGTATCATAGGTCTATAGACCAGGGTGATCTCAGTCTGTATCATAGGTCAATAGACCAGGGTGATCTCCTACTGTATCATAGGTCTATAGACCAGGGTGATCTTGTACTGTATCATAGGTCAATAGACCAGGGTGATCTCCTACTGTGTCATAGGTCTATAGACCAGGGTGATCTCCTACTGTATCATAGGTCTATAGACCAGGGTGATCTCCTACTGTATCATAGGTCTATAGACCAGAGTGATCTCTTACTGCATCATAGGTCTATAGACCAGGGGGATGTCCTACTGTATCATAGGTCTATAGACCAGGGTGATCTCTGACTGTATCATAGGTCTATAGACCAAGGTGATATCCTACTGCATCATAGGTCTATAGACCAGGGTGATCTCCTACTGTATCATAGGTCTATAGACCAGGGTGATCTCCTACTGTATCATAAGTCAATAGACAAGTGTGATCTTCTACTGTAGCATAGGTCTATAGACCAGGGTGATCTCCTACTGTATCATAGGTCTATAGACCAGGGTGATCTGCTAGTGTAGCATAGGTCTATAGACCAGGGTGATCTCAGTCTGTATCATAGGTCTATAGACCCGGGTGATCTCCTACTGTATCATAGGTCTATAGACCAGGGTGATCTCCTACTGTATCATAGGTCTATAGACCCGGGTGATCTCCTACTGTATCATAGGTCTATAGACCAGGTTGATCTGCTAGTGTAGCATAGGTCTATAGACCAGGGTGATCTCCTACTGTATCATAGGTCAATAGACCAGTGTGATCCTCTACTGTATCATAGGTCTATAGACCAGAGTGATCTCTTACCGCATCATAGGTCTACAGACCAGGGTGATCTCTTACTGTATCATAGGTCTATGGACAGGGTGATCTCCGACTGTGTCATAGGTCTATAGACCAGGGTGAACTCCTACTGTATCATAGGCCTATGTACAAGGGTGATCTTCTACTGTATCATAGGTCTATGGACCAGGGTGATCTCCAACTGTATCATAGATCTATAGACCAGGGTGATCTCCTACTGTATCATAGATCTATAGATCAGGGTGATCTCCTACTGTGTCATAGGTCTATAGACCAGGATGATTTCCTACTGTATCATAGGTCTATAAACGAGGGAAATATCCTACTGTATCATAGATCTATAGACCAGGGTGATATCCTACTGTATCATAGGTCTATAGACCGGGGGGAACTCCTACAGTATCATAGGCCTATGTACAAGGGTGATCTCCTACTGTATCATAGGTCTATGGACCAGGGTGATCTCCAACTGTATCATAGGTTTATAGACCAGGGTGATCTCCTACTGTATCATAGATCTATAGATCAGGGTGATCTCCTACTGTGTCATAGGTCTATAGACCAGGATGATTTCCTACTGTATCATAGGTCTATAAACCAGGGAAATATCCTACTGTATCATAGGTCTATAGACCAGGGTGATATCCTACTGTATCATAGGTCTATAGACCAGGGTGAACTCCTACTGTATCATAGGCCTATGTACAAGGGTGATCTTCTACTGTATCATAGGCCTATGGACCAGGGTGATCTCCTACTGTATCATAGGTCTATAGACCAGGGTGATCTCCTAGAGTATCATAGGTCTATAGACCATGATGATCTCCTACTGTATCATAGGTCTATAGACCAGGGTGATCTCCTACTGTATCATAGGTCTATAGACCAGGGTGATCTCCTACTGTATAATATGTCTATAGACCAGGGTGATCTCCTACTGTATCATAGGTCTATAGACCCGGGTGATCTCCTACTGTATCATAGGTCTATAGACCAGGGTGATCTGCTAGTGTAGCATAGGTCTATAGACCAGGGTGATCTCCTACTGTATCATAGGTCAATAGACCAGTGTGATCTTCTACTGTATCATAGGTCTATAGACCAGAGTGATCTCTTACTGCATCATAGGTCTACAGACCAGGGTGATCTCCTACTGTATCATAGGTCTATAGACCAGGGGGATCTCCTACTGTATCATAGGTCTATAGACCAGGGTGATCTCAGTCTGTATCATAGGTCAATAGACCAGGGTGATCTCCTACTGTATCATAGGTCTATAGACCAGGGTGATCTTGTACTGTATCATAGGTCTATAGACCAGGGTGATCTCCTACTGTATCATAGGTCTATAGACCAGGGTGATCTCCTACTGTATCATAGGTCTATAGACCAGAGTGATCTCTTACTGCATCATAGGTCTATAGACCAGGGCCCTACACCCAAATAAGGGCACTGCGTTCATCCACCTCTGGCCTGCTCGCCTCCCTACCACTGAGGAAGTACAGTTCCCGCTCAGCCCAGTCAAAACTGTTCGCTGCTCTGGCTCCCCAATGGTGGAACAAACTCCCTCACGACGCCAGGACAGCGGAGTCAATCACCACCTTCCGGAGACACCTGAAACCCCACCTCTTTAAGGAATACCTAGGATAGGATGAAGTAATCCTTCTCACCCCCCCCCCTTAAAATATTTAGATGCACTATTGTAAAGTGGCTGTTCCACTGGATGTCATAAGGTGAATGCACCAATTTGTAAATGTAAATGATGTAAATGTAAATGTAAATGATCTCTTACTGTATCATAGGTCTATGGACAGGGTGATCTCCGACTGTGTCATAGGTCTATAGACCAGGGTGAACTCCTACTGTATCATAGGCCTATGTACAAGGGTGATCTTCTACTGTATCATAGGTCTATGGACCAGGGTGATCTCCAACTGTATCATAGATCTATAGACCAGGGTGATCTCCTACTGTATCATAGATCTATAGATCAGGGTGATCTCCTACTGTGTCATAGGTCTATAGACCAGGATGATTTCCTACTGTATCATAGGTCTATAAACCAGGGAAATATCCTACTGTATCATAGGTCTATAGACAAGGGTGATATCCTACTGTATCATAGGTCTATAGACCAGGGTGAACTCCTACTGTATCATAGGCCTATGTACAAGGGTGATTTCCTACTGTATCATAGGTCTATGGACCAGGGTGATCTCCAACTGTATCATAGGTTTATAGACCAGGGTGATCTCCTACTGTATCATAGATCTATAGATCAGGGTGATCTCCTACTGTGTCATAGGTCTATAGACCAGGATGATTTCCTACTGTATCATAGGTCTATAAACCAGGGAAATATCCTACTGTATCATAGGTCTATAGACCAGGGTGATATCCTACTGTATCATAGGTCTATAGACCAGGGTGAACTCCTACTGTATCATAGGCCTATGTACAAGGGTGATCTTCTACTGTATCATAGGCCTATGGAAAAGGGTGATCTACTACTGTATCATAGGTAGATGGACCAGGGTGATCTCCTACTGTATCATAGGTCTATAGACCAGGGTGATCTCCTAGAGTATCATAGGTCTATAGACCATGATGATCTCCTACTGTATCATAGGTCTATAGACCAGGGTGATCTCCTACTCTATCATAGGTCTATAGGCCAGGGTGATATCCTACTGTATCATAGGTCTATAGACCAGGGTGATCTCCTACTGTATCATAGGCCTATGTACAAGGGTGATCTACTACTGTATCATAGGTATATGGACCAGGGTGATCTCCTACTGTATCATAGGTCTATAGACCAGGGTGATCTCCGACTGTATCATAGGTCTATAGACCAGGGTGATCTTCTACTGTATCATAGGTCTATAGACCAGGATGATCTCCTACTGTATAATAGGTCTATAGACCAGGGTGATCTCCTGCTGTATCATAGGCCTATAGACCAGGGTGATCTCCTACTGTATCATAGGTCTATAGACCAGGGTGATCTCCTACTGTATCATAGGTCTATAGACCAGAGTGATCTCTTACTGCATCATAGGTCTATAGACCAGGGCCCTACACCCAAATAAGGGCACTGCGTTCATCCACCTCTGGCCTGCTCGCCTCCCTACCACTGAGGAAGTACAGTTCCCGCTCAGCCCAGTCAAAACTGTTCGCTGCTCTGGCTCCCCAATGGTGGAACAAACTCCCTCACGACGCCAGGACAGCGGAGTCAATCACCACCTTCCGGAGACACCTGAAACCCCACCTCTTTAAGGAATACCTAGGATAGGATGAAGTAATCCTTCTCACCCCCCCCCCTTAAAATATTTAGATGCACTATTGTAAAGTGGCTGTTCCACTGGATGTCATAAGGTGAATGCACCAATTTGTAAGTCGCTCTGGATAAGAGCGTCTGCTAAATGACTTAAATGTAAATGTAAATGATCTCTTACTGTATCATAGGTCTATGGACAGGGTGATCTCCGACTGTGTCATAGGTCTATAGACCAGGGTGAACTCCTACTGTATCATAGGCCTATGTACAAGGGTGATCTTCTACTGTATCATAGGTCTATGGACCAGGGTGATCTCCAACTGTATCATAGATCTATAGACCAGGGTGATCTCCTACTGTATCATAGATCTATAGATCAGGGTGATCTCCTACTGTGTCATAGGTCTATAGACCAGGATGATTTCCTACTGTATCATAGGTCTATAAACCAGGGAAATATCCTACTGTATCATAGGTCTATAGACAAGGGTGATATCCTACTGTATCATAGGTCTATAGACCAGGGTGAACTCCTACTGTATCATAGGCCTATGTACAAGGGTGATTTCCTACTGTATCATAGGTCTATGGACCAGGGTGATCTCCAACTGTATCATAGGTTTATAGACCAGGGTGATCTCCTACTGTATCATAGATCTATAGATCAGGGTGATCTCCTACTGTGTCATAGGTCTATAGACCAGGATGATTTCCTACTGTATCATAGGTCTATAAACCAGGAAATATCCTACTGTATCATAGGTCTATAGACCAGGGTGATATCCTACTGTATCATAGGTCTATAGACCAGGGTGAACTCCTACTGTATCATAGGCCTATGTACAAGGGTGATCTTCTACTGTATCATAGGCCTATGGAAAAGGGTGATCTACTACTGTATCATAGGTAGATGGACCAGGGTGATCTCCTACTGTATCATAGGTCTATAGACCAGGGTGATCTCCTAGAGTATCATAGGTCTATAGACCATGATGATCTCCTACTGTATCATAGGTCTATAGACCAGGGTGATCTCCTACTCTATCATAGGTCTATAGGCCAGGGTGATATCCTACTGTATCATAGGTCTATAGACCAGGGTGATCTCCTACTGTATCATAGGCCTATGTACAAGGGTGATCTACTACTGTATCATAGGTATATGGACCAGGGTGATCTCCTACTGTATCATAGGTCTATAGACCAGGGTGATCTCCGACTGTATCATAGGTCTATAGACCAGGGTGATCTTCTACTGTATCATAGGTCTATAGACCAGGATGATCTCCTACTGTATAATAGGTCTATAGACCAGGGTGATCTCCTGCTGTATCATAGGCCTATAGACCAGGGTGATCTCCTACTGTATCATAGGTCTATAAACCATGCTGATCTCCTTCTGTATCATAGGTCTATAGACCAGGATGATATCCTACTGTATCATAGGTCTATAAACCAGGGTGATCTCCTACTCTATCATAGGTCTATAGACCAGGATGATATCCTACTGTATCATAGGTCTATAGACCAGGGTGATCTCCTAATGTATCATAGGTCTATAGACCAGGTTGATCTCCAACTGTATCATAGGTCTATAGACCAGGGTGATCTCCTACTGTATCAAAGGTCTATAGACCAGGGTGATCTCCGACTGTAAGATAGCTTTATAGACCAAGGTGATCTCCTACTGTATCATAGGTCTGTAGAATAGAGTGATTTCCTACTGCATCATCGGTCTATAGACCAGGATGATCTCCTACTGTATCATAGGTCTATAGACCAGGGTGATATCCTACTGTATTATATGTCTATAGACCAGGGTGATCTCCTACTGTATCATAGGTCTATAGACCAGGGTGATCTCCTACTGTATCATAGGTCTATAAACCAGGGTGATCTCCTACTGTATCGTAGTTCTATAGACCAGGGTGATCTCCTGCTGTATCATAGGTCTATAAACCAGGGTGATCTCCTACTGTATCGTAGTTCTATAGACCAGCGTGATCTCCTGCTGTATCATAGGTCTATAGATCAGGGTGATCTCCGACTGTATCATAGCTCTATAGACCAGGGTGATATCCTACTGTATCATAGGTCTATAGATCAGGGTGATCTCTTACTGTATCATAGGTCAATAGACCAGTGTGATCTTCTACTGTTTCATAGGTCTATAGACCAGAGTGATCTCTTCCTGCATAATAGGTCTATAGACGAGGGTGATCTCCTACTGTATCATAGGTCTATAGACCAGGGTGATCTCCTACTGTATCATAGGTCTATAGACCAGGGTGATATCAGTCTGTATCATAGGTCAATAGACCAGGGTGATCTCCTACTTTGTCATAGGTCTATAGACCAGGGTGATCTCCTACTGTATCATAGGTCAATAGACAAGTGTGATCTTCTACTGTATCATAGGTCTATAGACCAGAGTGATCTCTTACTGCATCATAGGTCTATAGACCAGGGGGATGTCCTACTGTATCATAGGTCTATAGACCAGGGTGATCTCCGACTGTATCATAGGTCTATTGACCAGGGTGATCTCCTACTGTATCATAGGTCAATAGACAAGTGTGATCTTCTACTGTAGCATAGGTCTATAGACCAGTGTGATCTCCTACTGTATCATAGGTCAATAGACAAGTGTGATCTTCTACTGTAGCATAGGTCTATAGACCAGTGTGATCTCCTACTGTATCATAGGTCTATAGATCAGGGTGATCTCCTACTGTATCATAGGTCTATAGAACAGAGTGATCTCCTACTGCATCATCGGTCTATAAACCAGGGTGATTTCCTACTGTATCATAGGTCTATGGACCACGTGATCTTCTACTGTATCATAGGTCTATAGACCAGGGTGATCTCCTACTGTATCATAGGTCTATAGACCAGGGTGATCTCCTACTGTATAATATGTCTATAGACCAGGGTGATCTCCTACTGTATCATAGGTCAATAGACCAGTGTGATCTTCTACTGTATCATAGGTCTATAGACCAGAGTGATCTCTTACTGCATCATAGGTCTACAGACCAGGGTGATCTCCTACTGTATCATAGGTCTATAGACCAGGGTGATCTCCTACTGTATCATAGGTCTATAGACCAGGGTGATCTCAGTCTGTATCATAGGTCAATAGACCAGGGTGATCTCCTACTGTATCATAGGTCTATAGACCAGGGTGATCTTGTACTGTATCATAGGTCTATAGACCAGGGTGATCTCCTACTGTATCATAGGTCTATAGACCAGGGTGATCTCAGTCTGTATCATAGGTCAATAGACCAGGGTGATCTCCTACTGTGTCATAGGTCTATAGACCAGGGTGATCTCCTACTGTATCATAGGTCTATAGACCAGGGTGATCTCCAACTGTATCATAGGTTTATAGACCAGGGTGATCTCCTACTGTATCATAGGCCTATGGAAAAGGGTGATCTACTACTGTATCATAGGTAGATGGACCAGGGTGATCTCCTACTGTATCATAGGTCTATAGACCAGGGTGATCTCCTAGAGTATCATAGGTCTATAGACCATGATGATCTCCTACTGTATCATAGGTCTATAGACCAGGGTGATCTCCTACTCTATCATAGGTCTATAGGCCAGGGTGATATCCTACTGTATCATAGGTCTATAGACCAGGGTGATCTCCTACTGTATCATAGGCCTATGTACAAGGGTGATCTACTACTGTATCATAGGTATATGGACCAGGGTGATCTCCTACTGTATCATAGGTCTATAGACCAGGGTGATCTCCGACTGTATCATAGGTCTATAGACCAGGTGATCTTCTACTGTATCATAGGTCTATAGACCAGGATGATCTCCTACTGTATAATAGGTCTATAGACCAGGGTGATCTCCTGCTGTATCATAGGCCTATAGACCAGGGTGATCTCCTACTGTATCATAGGTCTATAAACCATGCTGATCTCCTTCTGTATCATAGGTCTATAGACCAGGATGATATCATACTGTATCATAGGTCTATAAACCAGGGTGATCTCCTACTCTATCATAGGTCTATAGACCAGGATGATATCCTACTGTATCATAGGTCTATAGACCAGGGTGATCTCCTAATGTATCATAGGTCTATAGACCAGGTTGATCTCCAACTGTATCATAGGTCTATAGACCAGGGTGATCTCCTACTGTATCAAAGGTCTATAGACCAGGGTGATCTCCGACTGTATCATAGGTCTATAGACCATGATTATCTCCTACTGTATCATAGGTCTATAGACCAGGGTGATCTCCTACTCTATCATAGGTCTATAGGCCAGGGTGATATCCTACTGTATCATAGGTCTATAGACCAGGGTGATCTCCTACTGTATCATAGGCCTATGTACAAGGGTGATCTACTACTGTATCATAGGTCTATGGACCAGGGTGATCTCCTGCTGTATCATAGGCCTATAGAAACAGGGTGATCTCCGACTGTATCATAGGTCTATAGACCAGGATGATATCCTAATGTATCATAGGTCTATAAACCAGGGTGATCTCCTACTCTATCATAGGTCTATAGACCAGGATTATCTCCTACTGTATCATAGGTCTATAGACCAGGGTGATCTCCTAATGTATCATAGGTCTATAGACCAGGTTGATCTCCAACTGTATCATAGGTCTATAGACCAGGGTGATCTCCTGCTGTATCATAGGTCTATAGACCAGGGTGATCTCCTACTGTAACATAGGTCTATAGACCAGGGTGATCTCAGTCTGTATCATAGGTCTATAGACCAGTGTGATCTCCTGCTGTATCATAGGTCTATAGACCAGGGTGATCTCCTACTGTAACATAGGTCTATAGACCAGGGTGATCTCAGTCTGTATCATAGGTCTATAGACCAGTGTGATCTCCTACTGCATCATAGGTCTATAGGCCAGGGTGATCTCCTACTGTAAGATAGCTTTATAGACCAAGGTGATCTCCTACTGTATCATAGGTCTGTAGAATAGAGTGATCTCCTACTGCATCATCGGTCTATAGACCAGGATGATCTCCTACTGTATCATAGGTCTATAGACCAGGGTGATCTCCTACTATATCATAGGTCTATAAACCAGGGTGATCTCCTACTGTATCGTAGTTCTATAGACCAGGGTGATCTCCTGCTGTATCATAGGTCTATAAACCAGGGTGATCGCCTACTGTATCGTAGTTCTATAGACCAGGGTGATCTCCTGCTGTATCATAGGTCAATAGACCAGTGTGATCTTCTACTGTTTCATAGGTCTATAGACCAGAGTGATCTCTTCCTGCATAATAGGTCTATAGACGAGGGTGATCTCCTACTGTATCATAGGTCAATAGACCAGTGTGATCTTCTACTGTTTCATAGGTCTATAGACCAGAGTGATCTCTTCCTGCATAATAGGTCTATAGACGAGGGTGATCTCCTACTGTATCATAGGTCTATAGACCAGGGTGATCTCCTACTGTATCATAGGTCTATAGACCAGGGTGATCTCAGTCTGTATCATAGGTCAATAGACCAGGGTGATCTCCTACTGTGTCATAGGTCTATAGACCAGGGTGATCTCCTACTGTATCATAGGTCAATAGACAAGTGTGATCTTCTACTGTATCATAGGTCTATAGACCAGAGTGATCTCTTACTGCATCATAGGTCTATAGACCAGGGGGATGTCCTACTGTATCATAGGTCTATAGACCAGGGTGATCTCCGACTGTATCATAGGTCTATTGACCAAAGTGATATCCTACTGCATCATAGGTCTATAGACCAGGGTGATCTCCTACTGTATCATAGGTCTATAGACCAGGGTGATCTCCTACTGTATCATAGGTCAATAGACAAGTGTGATCTTCTACTGTAGCATAGGTCTATAGACCAGGGTGATCTCCTACTGTATAATATGTCTATAGACCAGGGTGATCTCCTACTGTATCATAGGTCTATAGACCCGGGTGATCTCCTACTGTATCATAGGTCTATAGACCAGGGTGATCTGCTAGTGTAGCATAGGTCTATAGACCAGGGTGATCTCCTACTGTATCATAGGTCAATAGACCAGTGTGATCTTCTACTGTATCATAGGTCTATAGACTAGAGTGATCTCTTACTGCATCATAGGTCTACAGACCAGGGTGATCTCCTACTGTATCATAGGTCTATAGACCAGGGTGATCTCCTACTGTGTCATAGGTCTATAGACCAGGGTGATCTCCTACTGTATCATAGGTCTATAGACCAGGGTGATCTCCTACTGTATCATAGGTCTATAGAACAGAGTGATCTCTTACTGCATCATAGGTCTATAGACCAGGGGGATGTCCTACTGTATCATAGGTCTATAGACCAGGGTGATCTCCGACTGTATCATAGGTCTATAGACCAAGGTGATATCCTACTGCATCATAGGTCTATAGACCAGGGTGATCTCCTACTGTATCATAGGTCTATAGACCAGGGTGATCTCCTACTGTATCATAAGTCAATAGACAAGTGTGATCTTCTACTGTAGCATAGGTCTATAGACCAGGGTGATCTCCTACTGTATCATAGGTCTATAGACCAGGGTGATCTGCTAGTGTAGTATAGGTCTATAGACCAGGGTGATCTCAGTCTGTATCATAGGTCTATAGACCCGGGTGATCCTCTACTGTATCATAGGTCTATAGACCAGAGTGATCTCTTACCGCATCATAGGTCTACAGACCAGGGTGATCTCTTACTGTATCATAGGTCTATGGACAGGGTGATCTCCTACTGTGTCATAGGTCTATAGACCAGGATGATTTCCTACTGTATCATAGGTCTATAAACCAGGGTAATATCCTACTGTATCATAGGCCTATAGACCAGAGTGATCTCCTACTCTATCATAGGTCTATAGACCAGGGTGATATCCTACTGTATCATAGGTCTATAGACCAGGGTGAACTCCTACTGTATCATAGGCCTATGTACAAGGGTGATCTCCTACTGTATCATAGGTCTATGGACCAGGGTGATCTCCAACTGTATCATAGGTTTATAGACCAGGGTGATCTCCTACTGTATCATAGGCCTATGGAAAAGGGTGATCTACTACTGTATCATAGGTAGATGGACCAGGGTGATCTCCTACTGTATCATAGGTCTATAGACCAGGGTGATCTCCTAGAGTATCATAGGTCTATAGACCATGATGATCTCCTACTGTATCATAGGTCTATAGACCAGGGTGATCTCCTACTCTATCATAGGTCTATAGGCCAGGGTGATATCCTACTGTATCATAGGTCTATAGACCAGGGTGATCTCCTACTGTAACATAGGCCTATGTACAAGGGTGATCTACTACTGTATCATAGGTATATGGACCAGGGTGATCTCCTACTGTATCATAGGTCTATAGACCAGGGTGATCTCCGACTGTATCATATGTCTATAGACCAGGGTGATCTTCTACTGTATCATAGGTCTATAGACCAGGATGATCTCCTACTGTATATTAGGTCTATAGACCAGGGTGATCTCATGCTGTATCATAGGCCTATAGACCAGGGTGATCTCCTACTGTATCATAGGTCTATAAACCATGCTGATCTCCTTCTGTATCATAGGTCTATAGACCAGGATGATATCCTACTGTATCATAGGTCTATAAACCAGGGTGATCTCCTACTCTATCATAGGTCTATAGACCAGGGTGATCTCCGACTGTATCATAGGTCTATGTACAAGGGTGATCTACTACTGTATCATAGGTATATGGACCAGGGTGATCTCCTACTGTATCATAGGTCTATAGACCAGGTTGATCTCCAACTGTATCATAGGTCTATAGACCAGGGTGATCTCCTACTGTATCAAAGGTCTATAGACCAGGGTGATCTCCGACTGTATCATAGGTCTATAGACCATGATTATCTCCTACTGTATCATAGGTCTATAGACCAGGGTGATCTCCTACTCTATCATAGGTCTATAGGCCAGGGTGATATCCTACTGTATCATAGGTCTATAGACCAGGGTGATCTCCTACTGTATCATAGGCCTATGTACAAGGGTGATCTACTACTGTATCATAGGTCTATGGACCAGGGTGATCTCCTGCTGTATCATAGGCCTATAGACCAGGGTGATCTCCGACTGTATCATAGGTCTATGGACCATGGTGATCTCCTACTGTATCATAGGTCTATAGACCAGGGTGATCTCCGACTGTATCATAGGTCTATATACCATGGTGAACTCCATCTGTATCATAGGTCTATAGACCAGGATGATATCCTAATGTATCATAGGTCTATAAACCAGGGTGATCTCCTACTCTATCATAGGTCTATAGACCAGGATTATCTCCTACTGTATCATAGGTCTATAGACCAGGGTGATCTCCTAATGTATCATAGGTCTATAGACCAGGTTGATCTCCAACTGTATCATAGGTCTATAGACCAGGGTGATCTCCTACTGTATCAAAGGTCTATAGACCAGGGTGATCTCCTGCTGTATCATAGGTCTATAGACCAGGGTGATCTCCTACTGTATCATAGACCTATAGACCAGGGTGATCTCCTACTGCATCATAGGTCTATAGACCAGGGTGATCTCCTGCTGTATCATAGGTCTATAGACCAGGGTGATCTCCTGCTGTATCATAGATCAATAGACAAGTGTGATCTTCTACTGTATCATAGGCCTATGGACAAGGGTGATCTCCTACTGTAACATAGGTCTATAGACCAGGGTGATCTCCTACTCTATCATAGGTCTATAGGCCAGGGTGATATCCTACTGTATCATAGGTCTATAGACCAGGGTGATCTCCTACTGTATCATAGGCCTATGTACAAGGGTGATCTACTACTGTATCATAGGTATATGGACCAGGGTGATCTCCTACTGTATCATAGGTCTATAGACCAGGGTGATCTCCGACTGTATCATAGGTCTATAGACCAGGGTGATCTTCTACTGTATCATAGGTCTATAGACCAGGATGATCTCCTACTGTATCATAGGTCTATAGACCAGGGTGATCTCCTACTGTATCATAGACCTATAGACCAGGGTGATCTCCTACTGCATCATAGGTCTATAGACCAGGGTGATCTCCTGCTGTATCATAGGTCTATAGACCAGGGTGATCTCCTGCTGTATCATAGATCAATAGACAAGTGTGATCTTCTACTGTATCATAGGCCTATGGACAAGGGTGATCTCCTACTGTAACATAGGTCTATAGACCAGGGTGATCTCCTACTCTATCATAGGTCTATAGGCCAGGGTGATATCCTACTGTATCATAGGTCTATAGACCAGGGTGATCTCCTACTGTATCTTAGGCCTATGTACAAGGGTGATCTACTACTGTATCATAGGTATATGGACCAGGGTGATCTCCTACTGTATCATAGGTCTATAGACCAGGGTGATCTCCGACTGTATCATAGGTCTATAGACCAGGGTGATCTTCTACTGTATCATAGGTCTATAGACCAGGATGATCTCCTACTGTATCATAGGTCTATAGACCAGGGTGATCTCCTGCTGTATCATAGGCCTATAGACCAGGGTGATCTCCTACTGTATCATAGGTCTATAAACCATGCTGATCTCCTTCTGTATCATAGGTCTATAGACCAGGATGATATCCTACTGTATCATAGGTCTATAAACCAGGGTGATCTCCTACTCTATCATAGGTCTATAGACCAGGATGATATCCTACTGTATCATAGGTCTATAGACCAGGGTGATCTCCTAATGTATCATAGGTCTATAGACCAGGTTGATCTCCAACTGTATCATAGGTCTATAGACCAGGGTGATCTCCTACTGTATCAAAGGTCTATAGACCAGGGTGATCTCCGACTGTATCATAGGTCTATAGACCATGATTATCTCCTACTGTATCATAGGTCTATAGACCAGGTGGTCTCCTACTCTATCATAGGTCTATAGGCCAGGGTGATATCCTACTGTATCATAGGTCTATAGACCAGGGTGATCTCCTACTGTATCATAGGCCTATGTACAAGGGTGATCTACTACTGTATCATAGGTCTATGGACCAGGGTGATCTCCTGCTGTATCATAGGCCTATAGACCAGGGTGAACTCCGACTGTATCATAGGTCTATGGACCATGGTGATCTCCTACTGTATCATAGGTCTATAGACCAGGGTGATCTCCGACTGTATCATAGGTCTATATACCATGGTGATCTCCATCTGTATCATAGCTCTATAGACCAGGATGATATCCTAATGTATCATAGGTCTATAAACCAGGGTGATCTCCTACTCTATCATAGGTCTATAGACCAGGATTATCTCCTACTGTATCATAGGTCTATAGACCAGGGTGATCTCCTAATGTATCAAAGGTCTATAGACCAGGGTGATCTCCTGCTGTATCATAGGTCTATAGACCAGGGTGATCTCCTACTGTATCATAGACCTATAGACCAGGGTGATCTCCTACTGCATCATAGGTCTATAGACCAGGGTGATCTCCTGCTGTATCATAGGTCTATAGACCAGGGTGATCTCCTGCTGTATCATAGGTCTATAGACCAGGGTGATCTCCTGCTGTATCATAGGTCAATAGACAAGTGTGATCTTCTACTGTATCATAGGCCTATGGACAAGGGTGATCTCCTACTGTAACATAGGTCTATAGACCAGGGTGATCTCTGACTGTATAATAGGTCTATAGACCAGGGTGATCTCCGACTGTATCATAGGCCTATAGACCAGGGTGATCTCCTACTGTATCATAGGTCTATAAACCAGGGTGATCTCCTACTGTTTCATAGGCCTATAGACCCGGGTGATCTCCTACTGTATCATAGGTCTATAGACCAGGGTGATCTCCTACTGTGTCATAGGTCTATAGACCAGGGTGATCTCCTACTGTATCATAGGTCTATAGACCAGGGTGATGTCCTACTGTAACATAGGTCTATAGACCAGGGTGATCTCCTACTCTATCATAAGTCTATAGGCCAGGGTGATATCCTACTGTATCATAGGTCTATAGACCAGGGTGATCTCCTACTGTATCATAGGCCTATGTACAAGGGTGATCTACTACTGTATCATAGGTATATGGACCAGGGTGATCTCCTGCTGTATCATAGGCCTATAGACCAGGGTGATCTCCGACTGTATCATAGGTCTATGGACCATGGTGATCTCCTACTGTATCATAGGTCTATAGACCAGGGTGATCTCCGACTGTATCATAGGTCTATATACCATGGTGATCTCCATCTGTATCATAGGTCTATAGACCAGGATGATATCCTAATGTATCATAGGTCTATAAACCAGGGTGATCTCCTACTCTATCATAGGTCTATAGACCAGGTTGATCTCCAACTGTATCATAGGTCTATAGACCAAATCAAATCAAATCAAATCAAATCAAATTTATTTATATAGCCCTTCGTACATCAGCTGATATCTCAAAGTGCTGTACAGAAACCCAGCCTAAAACCCCAAACAGCAAACAATGCAGGTGTAAAAGCACGGTGGCTAGGAAAAACTCCCTAGAAAGGCCAAAACCTAGGAAGAAACCTAGAGAGGAAACGGGCTATGTGGGGTGGCCAGTCCTCTTCTGGCTGTGCCGGGTAGAGATTATAACAGAAAATGACCAAGATGTTCAAATGTTCATAAATGACCAGCATGGTCAAATAATAATAAGGCAGAACAGTTGAAACTGGAGCAGCAGCACAGTCAGGTGGACTGGGGACAGCAAGGAGCCATCATGTCAGGTAGTCCTGGGGCACGGTCCTAGGGCTCAGGTCCTCCGAGAGAGAGAAAGAAAGAGAGAATTAGAGAGAGCATATGTGGGGTGGCCAGTCCTCTTCTGGCTGTGCCGGGTGGAGATTATAACAGAACGTGGCCAAGATGTTCAAATGTTCATAAATGACCAGCATGGTTGAATAATAGTAAGGCAGAACAGTTGAAACTGGAGCAGGAGCATGGCCAGGTGGACTGGGGACAGCAAGGAGTCCTCATGTCAGGTAGTCCTGGGACATGGTCCTAGGGCCCAGGCCAGTTGAAACTGGAGCAGCAGCATGGCCAGGTGGACTGGGGACAGCAAGGAGTCATCATGTCAGGTAGTCCTGGGGCATGGTTCTAGGGCTCAGGTCCTCCGAGAGAGAGAAAGAAGGAGAGAAGGAGAGAATTAGAGAACGCACACTTAGATTTACACAGGACACCGAATAGGACAGGAGAAGTACTCCAGATAAACAAACTGACCCTAGCCCCCGACACATAAACTACTGCAGCATAAATACTGGAGGCTGAGACAGGAGGGGTCAGGAGACACTGTGGCCCCATCCGAGGACACCCCGGACAGGGCCAAACAGGAAGGATATAACCCCACCCACTTTGCCAAAGCACAGCCCCCACACCACTAGAGGGAAATCTACAACCACCAACTTACCATCCTGAGACAAGGCCGAGTATAGCCCACAAAGATCTCCGACACGGTACAACCCAAAGGGGGGAACCCAGACAGGCCGACCACAACAGTGAATCAACCCACCCAGGTGACGCACCCCCCAGGGACGGCACGAGAGAGCCCCAGCAAGCCAGTGACTCAGCCCCGTAACAGGGTTAGAGGCAGAGAATCCCAGTGGAAAAAGGGGAACCGGCCAGGCAGAGACAGCAAGGGCGGTTCGTTGCTCCAGAGCCTTTCCGTTCACCTTCCCACTCCTGGGCCAGACTACACTCAATCATATGACCCACTGAAGAGATGAGTCTTCAGTAAAGACTTAAAGGTTGAGACCGAGTTTGCGTCTCTGACATGGGTAGGCAGACCGTTCCATAAAAATGGAGCTCTATAGGAGAAAGCCCTGCCTCCAGCTGTTTGCTTAGAAATTCTAGGGACAATTAGGAGGCCTGCGTCTTGTGACCGTAGCGTACGTATAGGTATGTACGGCAGGACCAAATCAGAGAGGTAGGTAGGAGCAAGCCCATGTAATGCTTTGTAGGTTAGCAGTAAAACCTTGAAATCAGCCCTTGCTTTGACAGGAAGCCAGTGTAGAGAGGCTAGCACTGGAGTAATATGATCAAATTTTTTGGTTCTAGTCAGGATTCTAGCAGCCGTATTTAGCACTAACTGAAGTTTATTTAGTGCTTTATCCGGGTAGCCGGAAAATAGAGCATTGCAGTAGTCTAACCTAGAAGTGACAAAAGCATGGATTAATTTTTCTGCATCATTTTTGGACAGAAAGTTTCTGATTTTTGCAATGTTACGTAGATGGAAAAAAGCTGTCCTCGAAATGGTCTTGATATGTTCTTCAAAAGAGAGATCAGGGTCCAGAGTAACGCCGAGGTCCTTCACAGTTTTATTTGAGACGACTGTACAACCATTAAGATTAATTGTCAGATTCAACAGAAGATCTCTTTGTTTCTTGGGACCTAGAACAAGCATCTCTGTTTTGTCCGAGTTTAATAGTAGAAAGTTTGCAGCCATCCACTTCCTTATGTCTGAAACACATGCTTCTAGCGAGGGCAATTTTGGTGCTTCACCGTGTTTCATTGAAATGTACAGCTGTGTGTCATCCGCATAGCAGTGAAAGTTTACATTATGTTTTCGAATAACATCCCCAAGAGGTAAAATATATAGTGAAAACAATAGTGGTCCTAAAACAGAACCTTGAGGAACACCGAAATGTACAGTTGATTTGTCAGAGGACAAACCATTCACAGAGACAAACTGATATCTTTCCGACAGATAAGACCTAAACCAGGCCAGAACATGTCCGTGTAGACCAATTTGGGTTTCCAATCTCTCCAAAAGAATGTGGTGATCGATGGTATCAAAAGCAGCACTAAGGTCTAGGAGCACGAGGACAGATGCAGAGCCTCGGTCCGATGCCATCAAAATGTCATTTACCACCTTCACAAGTGCCGTCTCAGTGCTATGATGGGGTCTAAAACCAGACTGAAGCATTTCGTATACATTGTTTGTCTTCAGGAAGGCAGTGAGTTGCTGCGCAACAGCCTTCTCTAAAATCTTTGAGAGGAATGGAAGATTTGATATAGGCCGATAGTTTTTTATATTTTCTGGGTGATCTCCTACTGTATCAAAGGTCTATAGACCAGGGTGATCTCCTGCTGTATCATAGGTCTATAGACCAGGGTGATCTCCTACTGTATCATAGACCTATAGACCAGGGTGATCTCCTACTGCATCATAGGTCTATAGACCAGGGTGATCTCCTGCTGTATCATAGGTCTATAGACCAGGGTGATCTCCTGCTGTATCATAGGTCAATAGACAAGTGTGATCTTCTACTGTATCATAGGCCTATGGACAAGGGTGATCTCCTACTGTAACATAGGTCTATAGACCAGGGTGATCTCTGACTGTATAATAGGTCTATAGACCGGGGTGATCTCCGACTGTATCATAGGCCTATAGACCAGGGTGATCTCCTACTGTATCATAGGTCTATAAACCAGGGTGATCTCCTACTGTTTCATAGGCCTATAGACCCGGGTGATCTCCTACTGTATCATAGGTCTATAGACCAGGGTGATCTCCTACTGTGTCATAGGTCTATAGACCAGGGTGATCTCCTACTGTATCATAGGTCTATAGACCAGGGTGATGTCCTACTGTAACATAGGTCTATAGACCAGGGTGATCTCCTACTCTATCATAGGTCTATAGGCCAGGGTGATATCCTACTGTATCATAGGTCTATAGACCAGGGTGATCTCCTACTGTATCATAGGCCTATGTACAAGGGTGATCTACTACTGTATCATAGGTATATGGACCAGGGTGATCTCCTACTGTATCATAGGTCTATAGACCAGGGTGATCTCCGACTGTATCATAGGTCTATAGACCAGGGTGATCTTCTACTGTATCATAGGTCTATAGACCAGGATGATCTCCTACTGTATCATAGGTCTATAGACCAGGGTGATCTCCTGCTGTATCATAGGCCTATAGACCAGGGTGATCTCCTACTGTATCATAGGTCTATAAACCATGCTGATCTCCTTCTGTATCATAGGTCTATAGACCAGGATGATATCCTACTGTATCATAGGTCTATAAACTAGGGTGATCTCCTACTCTATCATAGGTCTATAGACCAGGATGATATCCTACTGTATCATAGGTCTATAGACCAGGGTGATCTCCTAATGTATCATAGGTCTATAGACCAGGTTGATCTCCAACTGTATCATAGGTCTATAGACCAGGGTGATCTCCTACTGTATCAAAGGTCTATAGACCAGGGTGATCTCCGACTGTATCATAGGTCTATAGACCATGATTATCTCCTACTGTATCATAGGTCTATAGACCAGGGTGATCTCCTACTCTATCATAGGTCTATAGGCCAGGGTGATATCCTACTGTATCATAGGTCTATAGACCAGGGTGATCTCCTACTGTATCATAGGCCTATGTACAAGGGTGATCTACTACTGTATCATAGGTCTATGGACCAGGGTGATCTCCTGCTGTATCATAGGCCTATAGACCAGGGTGATCTCCGACTGTATCATAGGTCTATGGACCATGGTGATCTCCTACTGTATCATAGGTCTATAGACCAGGGTGATATCCTAATGTATCATAGGTCTATAAACCAGGGTGATCTCCTACTCTATCATAGGTCTATAGACCAGGATTATCTCCTACTGTATCATAGGTCTATAGACCAGGGTGATCTCCTAATGTATCATAGGTCTATAGACCAGGTTGATCTCCAACTGTATCATAGGTCTATAGACCAGGGTGATCTCCTACTGTATCAAAGGTCTATAGACCAGGGTGATCTCCTGCTGTATCATAGGTCTATAGACCAGGGTGATCTCCTACTGTATCATAGACCTATAGACCAGGGTGATCTCCTACTGCATCATAGGTCTATAGACCAGGGTGATCTCCTGCTGTATCATAGGTCTATAGACCAGGGTGATCTCCTGCTGTATCATAGGTCAATAGACAAGTGTGATCTTCTACTGTATCATAGGCCTATGGACAAGGGTGATCTCCTACTGTAACATAGGTCTATAGACCAGGGTGATCTCTGACTGTATAATAGGTCTATAGACCAGGGTGATCTCCTGCTGTATCATAGGCCTATAGACCAGGGTGATCTCCTACTGTATCATAGGTCTATAAACCATGCTGATCTCCTTCTGTATCATAGGGCTATAGACCAGGATGATATCCTACTGTATCATAGGTCTATAAACCAGGGTGATCTCCTACTCTATCATAGGTCTATAGACCAGGATGATATCCTACTGTATCATAGGTTTATAGACCAGGGTGATCTCCTAATGTATCATAGGTCTATAGACCAGGTTGATCTCCAACTGTATCATAGGTCTATAGACCAGGGTGATCTCCTACTGTATCAAAGGTCTATAGACCAGGGTGATCTCCGACTGTATCATAGGTCTATAGACCATGATTATCTCCTACTGTATCATAGGTCTATAGACCAGGGTGATCTCCTACTCTATCATAGGTCTATAGGCCAGGGTGATATCCTACTGTATCATAGGTCTATAGACCAGGGTGATCTCCTACTGTATCATAGGCCTATGTACAAGGGTGATCTACTACTGTATCATAGGTCTATGGACCAGGGTGATCTCCTGCTGTATCATAGGCCTATAGACCAGGGTGATCTCCGACTGTATCATAGGTCTATGGACCATGGTGATCTCCTACTGTATCATAGGTCTATAGACCAGGGTGATCTCCGACTGTATCATAGGTCTATATACCATGGTGATCTCCATCTGTATCATAGGTCTATAGACCAGGATGATATCCTAATGTATCATAGGTCTATAAACCAGGGTGATCTCCTACTCTATCATAGGTCTATAGACCAGGATTATCTCCTACTGTATCATAGGTCTATAGACCAGGGTGATCTCCTAATGTATCATAGGTCTATAGACCAGGTTGATCTCCAACTGTATCATAGGTCTATAGACCAGGGTGATCTCCTACTGTATCAAAGGTCTATAGACCAGGGTGATCTCCTGCTGTATCATAGGTCTATAGACCAGGGTGATCTCCTACTGTATCATAGACCTATAGACCAGGGTGATCTCCTACTGCATCATAGGTCTATAGACCAGGGTGATCTCCTGCTGTATCATAGGTCTATAGACCAGGGTGATCTCCTGCTGTATCATAGGTCAATAGACAAGTGTGATCTTCTACTGTATCATAGGCCTATGGACAAGGGTGATCTCCTACTGTAACATAGGTCTATAGACCAGGGTGATCTCTGACTGTATAATAGGTCTATAGACCAGGGTGATCTCCGACTGTATCATAGGCCTATAGACCAGGGTGATCTCCTACTGTATCATAGGTCTATAAACCAGGGTGATCTCCTACTGTTTCATAGGCCTATAGACCCGGGTGATCTCCTACTGTATCATAGGTCTATAGACCAGGGTGATCTCCTACTGTGTCATAGGTCTATAGACCAGGGTGATCTCCTACTGTATCATAGGTCTATAGACCAGGGTGATGTCCTACTGTATCATAGGTATATAGACCAGGGTGATCTGCTACTGTAGCATAGGTCTATAGACCAGGGTGATCTCCTACTGTATCATAGGCCTATAGACCAGGGTGATCTCCTACTGCATCATAGGTCTATAGACCAGGCTGATCTCCTACTGTATCATAGGTCTTCGGACAAGGGTGATCTCCTACTGTATCATAGGTAGATGGACCAGGGTGATCTCCGACTGTATCATAGGCCTATAGACCAGGGTGATCTCCTACTGCATCATAGGTCTATAGACCAGGCTGATCTCCTACTGTATCATAGGTCTTCGGACAAGGGTGATCTCCTACTGTATCATAGGTAGATGGACCAGGGTGATATCCGACTGTATCATAGGTCTATAGACCAGGGTGATCTCCTACTGTATCATAGGCCTATATACCAGGGTGATCTCCTACTGCATCATAGGTCTATAGACCAGGGTGATCTCCTACTGTATCATAGGTCTTCGGACAAGGGTGATCTCCTACTGTATCATAGGTAGATGGACCAGGGTGATCTCCGACTGTATCATAGGCCTATAGACCAGGGTGATCTCCTACTGTATCATAGGCCTATAGACCAGGGTGATCTCCTACTGTATCATAGGTCTATAAACCAGGGTGATCTCCTACTGTTTCATAGGCCTATATACCAGGGTGATCTGCTAGTGTAGCATAGGTCTATAGACCAGGGTGATCTCCTACTGTTTCATAGGTCAATAGACCAGGGTGATCTCCAACTGTATCATAGGCCTATAGACCAGGGTGATCTCCTACTGTATCAAAGATCTATAGACCAGGGTGATCTCCTACTGTATCAAAGGTCTATAGACCAGGGTGATCTCCTACTGCATCATAGGTCTATAGACCAGGGTGATCTCCTGCTGTATCATAGGTCTATAGACCAGGGTGATCTCCTGCTGTATCATAGGTCAATAGACAAGTGTGATCTTCTACTGTATCATAGGCCTATGGACAAGGGTGATCTCCTACTGTAACATAGGTCTATAGACCAGGGTGATCTCTGACTGTATAATAGGTCTATAGACCAGGGTGATCTCCGACTGTATCATAGGCCTATAGACCAGGGTGATCTCCTACTGTATCATAGGTCTATAAACCAGGGTGATCTCCTACTGTTTCATAGGCCTATAGACCCGGGTGATCTCCTACTGTATCATAGGTCTATAGACCAGGGTGATCTCCTACTGTGTCATAGGTCTATAGACCAGGGTGATCTCCTACTGTATCATAGGTCTATAGACCAGGGTGATGTCCTACTGTATCATAGGTATATAGACCAGGGTGATCTGCTAGTGTAGCATAGGTCTATAGACCAGGGTGATCTCCTACTGTATCATAGGCCTATAGACCAGGGTGATCTCCTACTGCATCATAGGTCTATAGACCAGGCTGATCTCCTACTGTATCATAGGTCTTCGGACAAGGGTGATCTCCTACTGTATCATAGGTAGATGGACCAGGGTGATCTCCGACTGTATCATAGGCCTATAGACCAGGGTGATCTCCTACTGCATCATAGGTCTATAGACCAGGCTGATCTCCTACTGTATCATAGGTCTTCGGACAAGGGTGATCTCCTACTGTATCATAGGTAGATGGACCAGGGTGATATCCGACTGTATCATAGGTCTATAGACCAGGGTGATCTCCTACTGTATCATAGGCCTATATACCAGGGTGATCTCCTACTGCATCATAGGTCTATAGACCAGGGTGATCTCCTACTGTATCATAGGTCTTCGGACAAGGGTGATCTCCTACTGTATCATAGGTAGATGGACCAGGGTGATCTCCGACTGTATCATAGGCCTATAGACCAGGGTGATCTCCTACTGTATCATAGGCCTATAGACCAGGGTGATCTCCTACTGTATCATAGGTCTATAAACCAGGGTGATCTCCTACTGTTTCATAGGCCTATATACCAGGGTGATCTGCTAGTGTAGCATAGGTCTATAGACCAGGGTGATCTCCTACTGTTTCATAGGTCAATAGACCAGGGTGATCTCCAACTGTATCATAGGCCTATAGACCAGGGTGATCTCCTACTGTATCAAAGATCTATAGACCAGGGTGATCTCCTACTGTATCAAAGGTCTATAGACCAGGGTGATCTCCGACTGTATCACAGGTCTATAGACCAGGGTGATCTCCTACTGTATCATAGGCCTATAGACCAGGGTGATCTCCTACTGCATCATAGGTCAATAGACAAGTGTGATCTTCTACTGTATCATAGGCCTATGGACAAGGGTGATCTCCTACTGTATCATAGGTAGATGGACCAGGGTGATCTCCTACTGTATCATAGGTCTATAGACCAGGGTGATCTCCGACTGTATAATAGGTCTATAGACCAGGGTGATCTGCTAGTGTAGCATAGGTCTATAGACCAGGGTGATCTCCTACTGCATCATAGGTCTATAGACCAGGGTGATCTCCTACTGTATCATAGGTCTTCGGACAAGGGTGATCTCCTACTGTATCATAGGTAGATGGACCAGGGTGATCTCCGACTGTATCATATGTCTTCGGACAAGGGTGATCTCCTACTGTATCATAGGTAGATGGACCAGGGTGATCTCCGACTGTATCATAGGCCTATAGACCAGGGTGATCTCCTACTGTATCATAGGCCTATAGACCAGGGTGATCTCCTACTGTATCATAGGTCTATAAACCAGGGTGACCTCCTACTGTTTCATAGGCCTATATACCAGGGTGATCTGCTAGTGTAGCATAGGTCTATAGACCAGGGTGATCTCCTACTGTATCATAGGTCTTCGGACAAGGGTGATCTCCTACTGTATCATAGGTAGATGGACCAGGGTGATCTCCGACTGTATCATATGTCTTCGGACAAGGGTGATCTCCTACTGTATCATAGGTAGATGGACCAGGGTGATCTTCGACTGTATCATAGGCCTATAGACCAGGGTGATCTCCTACTGTATCATAGGCCTATAGACCAGGGTGATCTCCTACTGTATCATAGGTCTATAAACCAGGGTGACCTCCTACTGTTTCATAGGCCTATATACCAGGGTGATCTGCTAGTGTAGCATAGGTCTATAGACCAGGGTGATCTCCTACTGTATCATAGGT
Source organism: Oncorhynchus gorbuscha (assembly GCF_021184085.1). Lineage (NCBI taxonomy): Eukaryota > Metazoa > Chordata > Actinopteri > Salmoniformes > Salmonidae > Oncorhynchus > Oncorhynchus gorbuscha. Next base: position 297,718 of record NW_025745802.1, on the reverse strand, counting down.
CAATAGACCAGGGTGATCTCCAACTGTATCATAGGCCTATAGACCAGGGTGATCTCCTACTGTATCAAAGATCTATAGACCAGGGTGATCTCCTACTGTATCATAGGTCTATAGACCAGGGTGATCTCCGACTGTATCATAGGTCTATAGACCAGGGTGATCTCCTACTGTATCATAGGCCTATAGACCAGGGTGATCTCCTACTGCATCATAGGTCAATAGACAAGTGTGATCTTCTACTGTATCATAGGCCTATGGACAAGGGTGATCTCCTACTGTATCATAGGTAGATGGACCAGAGTGATCTCCTACTGTATCATAGGTCTATAGACCAGGGTGATCTCCAACTGTATAATAGGTCTATAGACCAGGATGATATCCTACTGAGTCATAGGTCTATAAACCAGGGTGATCTCCTACTGTATCAAAGGTCTATAGACCAGGGTGATCTCCTACTGTATCATAGGCCTATAGACCAGGGTGATCTGCTAGTGTAGCATAGGTATATAAACCAGGGTGATCTCCTACTGTATCATAGGCCTATAGACCAGGGTGATCTCCTACTGTATCATAGGTCTATGGACCAGGGTGATCTCCTACTGCATCATAGGTCTATAGACCAGGGTGATCTCCTACTGTATCATAGGGAGCTGCGCCAAGCAGAGGTTTTGGACCCAGATGCTATCCACCCAGTTATCCTTGACTCCAGACACCCTCTTACCAGGCTCCTCATCAAGAGTTATGATGAGCGGCTTCTCCACCCAGGGCCTTAGAGGGTCTATGGGAGATGAGGCGGAAGTACTGGATAATTGGAGGACGAGGAGGCATTCGTAAGCACCAATACGCCTGCATAGAATGTCAGAGATGGCCGGAGCCACGGTGCCCAAGACGGCAGATTTACCCCCTGCTCGCTTGCGCCTCCTTAAACCACCCTTCTGGTCAACAGGAGTAGATTGCTTTGGCCCCTTGATGATCAAGTTAGGTCGTCGTGTGGAAAAGCGCTGGGGCATTCTATTCAAGTGTTTGACAACCAGATGTGTCCACATGGACCTACTGGAGAGTTTCGATACGGAAGCCTTTCTCATGGCCCTACGGCAGTTTATCTCCCGACGGGGGAAACCCTACAAGATCCTGGCTGACAGAGGTACGAACTTCAAGGCAGGAGAAGCCAGGTTGGAGGAAGCCTTCCAAGCCATGGAACCCAGCCTCCAGGATCAGCTGATGGACCAACAAATCTCATTCAAATTTAACCCTCCAGGCGCTCCTCATTTTGGAGGAACATGGGAGCGAGAGATCAAATCTGTAAAGACGGCCTTACGAGTCGTACTAGGGGACCAAACTGTCACTGAAACTCTCTTGAGGACCGTCCTGATAGAGGTGGAATGGATTCTGAATTCCAAACCCTTGGGATATATCTCTGCAGACATCGCTGACCCCGATCCGGTTACACCGAATATGCTCTTGATGGGACGCCGAGATGCGTCACTTCCTCAAGCCATGTATGCTGATACCAACCTCGTAGGCAGACACCGGTGGCGACACAGCCAAATCTTAGCTGACCATTTTTGGGCCCGATTCATTCGGGATTACCTACCAAGTCTACAGCACAGAGGGAAATGGCGGAGAGAAATGGCCAGCCTGGAAACTGGCCAAGTAGTAATGATGGTGGACCCTCAGCTGCCTCGAGCCTCCTGGCCGGTGGGCCGTATAACTAAGACCATGCCTGGGACCGATGGTCGCGTTAGATCAGTGGAGATCCAGGTAAAGAACCGGACATATATCAGGCCAGTTGCCCGACTAATTCCTCTCCCTGAGATGACAGAGGACGGGGAGTAATGAGCCTTTTGAGGAGTGTGGAATTTAACACATTTCCGGGGTGGCTGTAGAAAAGGCCCATGGAGTTGGTGGAATAATCCTTTAATTCATTGCCATTTACTCAGCTGGGCCAGGGGCGCTTTAATTAGGTCAGGTGGAAATGTCCGACCGATCTCAACTCCATAAAAGGAGGAAATTGCCATCGCCTGATCTCGCTGCTTTCTCTTCCTTAACTCCATCTGATCCAGAAGTTCTGTGCGTCCATGAATCCACGTAAGTCCACCGACTCTTACCTTTCATCTGAATTATCTGTGGCGATCGGGAGAGTGGGCCATTCAGTTATTGTTAATAGTTATCACCGCAGAGCGCGGCTTGGAGCCGGAGGGGGAGAAAAGACAATCAATGGCAGCTAATAGGCCAGTGACGACGACCGCCGAGCGCCACCCGACCGGGAAGGGAAACCACCTCCAGTCGGACTCGTGACAGGCAGTAATCTTTGAGTGAGAATAGTGTCATTATAACACTCATTTAAATCTATATGGAGGTCTGACAGTTATCTTTGTTATGTTACACTATTCTCCCTCAATCATTTAAATCTATATGTTATGCAACAAGGGTTTCTTCTCAGTTTTACTAGAGTTTTGACTATTGTTGTTTATCTCGTAGTACTTTCTGTTCTATATTCCACTTTGTTGTTTATAGTTTCACTCAATGCCGGGGGGTTAAGAAATCATGTAAAGCACAATGCCTTATTTTTATATTGTCAAACAGCTTAAAACAGATTTATGTCAACTTCTACAGATCTCATTGGGGAAATGATTTGTGTCTCCTGGTTCTGAACTCTCTGCTGGAGTCACCACTCTAATGAATCAGTTCAATGGAAGGATTTTACACTCAGACTGGGTCCCAATTGGTCACTTTCTGTGTCTGGTCATCAACTGCAACAACATCATCATTATTACCGACATTCATTGGTTCAATTCCAAACTTGAAAATGATCAGTGACTTGAATCTTTGGAAAAGCATATTCTCCACTGACTAACCAAGTTCCCTCATGCTTTACTTATAGTAGGCTAACCAAGTTCCCTAATGCTTTACTTATAGTAGGCTAACCAAGTTCCCTAACGCTTTACTTATAGTAGGCTAACCAAGTTCCCTAATGCTTTACTTATAGTAGGCTAACCAAGTTCCCTAATGCTTTAATTATAGTAGGCTAACCAAGTTCCCTAATGCTTTACTTATAGTAGGCTAACCAAGTTCCCTAATGCGTTACTTAAAGTAGGTGGGGATTTTAATATTTCTCTGAATCATTTAAATGAAAAGATTAGAGTCCATTTCTATGAATATTAGTTTGTCCTCCAGGACAGTTCATTTTTATGAATATTAGTTTGTCCTCCAGGACAGTTCATTTCTATGAATATTAGTTTGGCCTCCAGGACAGTTCATTTCTATGAATATTAGTTTGGCCTCCACGACAGTTCATTTCTATGAATATTAGTTTGGCCTCCAGGACAGTTCATTTCTATGAATATTAGTTTGAGGCAGTTGATGGAAAGGTTTGATATTGTAGATATTTGGAGAGTAAAGTTTCCTAATGACAAGTCTTTCACTTGGAGTAATAAGACCCACTCCAGACAATCACCACAGATCTTTGGTTGGTGTCTAAATGTTTTGATTAACAGGCTATTTCTATTAACATCCTGGTCACTCCCCTTTCTTATCATAGAGCTGTTTATAATGACATTACACTGTTTATCTCTGATAATGGCCCTTACTGATCATAGAGGTGTTTATATTGACATTACAACATGATTTTTTTTCAGGTTAGAAAAATACCACTCTAAAAATAATAAAATTCAGCAATTAAATATGACTTGTCTCATCACAGATCATCCCACATTAATCTCCATCTTTAGTTTCATCTTCTACAGTATTGTGAGGTGTCCTCATCTTCTACAGTACTGTGAGGTGTCCTCATCTTCTACAGTATTGTGAGGTGTCCTCATCTTCTACAGTATTGTGAGGTGTCCTCATCTTCTACAGTATTGTGAGGTGTCCTCATCTTCTACAGTATTGTGAGGTGTCCTCATCTTCTACAGTATTGTGAGGTGTCCTCATCTTCTACAGTATTGTGAGGTGTCCTCATCTTCTACAGTACTGTGAGGTGTTCTCATCTTCTACAGTATTGTGAGGTGTCCTCATCTTCTACAGTATTGTGAGGTGTCCTCATCTTCTTCAGTATTGTGAGGTGTCCTCATCTTCTACAGTACTGTGAGGTGTCCTCAACTTCTACAGTATCGTGAGGTGTCCTCATCTTCTACAGTATTGTGAGGTGTCCTCATCTTCTACAGTATTGTGAGGTGTCCTCATCTTCTACAGTATTGTGAGGTGTCCTCATCTTCTACAGTATTGTGAGGTGTCCTCATCTTCTACAGTACTGTGAGGTGTTCTCATCTTCTACAGTATTGTGAGGTGTCCTCATCTTCTACAGTACTGTGACGTGTCCTCAACTTCTACTGTATTGTGAGGTGTCCTCAACTTCTACTGTATTGTGAGGTGTCCTCATCTTCTACAGTATTGTGAGGTGTCCTCATCTTCTACAGTATTGTGAGGTGTCCTCATCTTCTACAGTATTGTGAGGTGTCCTCATCTTCTACAGTATTGTGAGGTGTCCTCATCTTCTACAGTATTGTGAGGTGTCCTCATCTTCTACAGTACTGTGAGGTGTTCTCATCTTCTACAGTATTGTGAGGTGTCCTCATCTTCTACAGTATTGTGAGGTGTCCTCATCTTCTTCAGTATTGTGAGGTGTCCTCATCTTCTACAGTACTGTGACGTGTCCTCAACTTCTACTGTATCATGAGGTGTCCTCAACTCTTTGTTTTGATTGTCTGGGGGATGTGAAATCAGTTGGGCTGACAGGGAACAGTGTCATGACCCTATTATAGTTGAACACATAATTTATTCTATTGAACAACTTAAAAATAAGTCTCTTGGGACTGATGATGTATTTGCTGAGTTTTACACAACTGTTTACAGAACAGTTAGTCCCTTTTCGGTTGGTCTTTTCTGAAAGCATTGTAAATAATGCTCTCCCTCCCAGTCTGACTCCAGGTCTGATTATATTGTAAATAATGCTCTCCCTCCCAGTCTGACTCCAGGTCTGATTATATTGTAAATAATGCTCTCCCTCCCAGTCTGACTCCAGGTCTGATTACATTGTAAATAATGCTCTCCCTCCCAGTCTGACTCCAGGTCTGATTACATTGTAAATAATGCTCTCCCAATTACAGAGGAGATTCAATCTGTCTTCATGAGGAATATATATGTGTTACAGACTGTGTGATAGACATATGTTACAGACTGTGGGATAGACATATGTTACAGACTGTGGGATAGACATATGTTACAGACTGTGGGATAGACATATGTTACAGACTGTGTGATAGACATATGTTACAGACTGTGTGATAGACATATGTTACAGACTGTGTGATATACATATGTTACAGTCTGTGTGATAGACATATGTTACAGACTGTGTGATAGACATATGTTACAGACTGTGTGATAGACATATGTTACAGACTGTGTGATATACATATGTTACAGACTGTGTGATATACATATGTTACAGACTGTGTGATAGACATATGTTACAGAATGTGTGAATCCCTCTATCTGCAATATTCCACTTAAGGAAAATGTAACATACCTTGGGATTACCATGTCTAAGGATCAACAGAAAATATGCTCATTCAATCTGTGTACTTATTATTGAAGAAAACAAATGAAAAGAAGTTGAACCAATGGTTGCAGAGGGATTTATCCTTGAAAGGTTGAGTGTTGCTATCTAAAGATGAAGTTATTTCCAGATCTACTTCCAGATCTACCTACAGATCTATTTACATATCTACTTACAGATCTACTTCCAGATCTACTTAGTTCCTGAATTAAGTTTTGAGATTATGCTGCAGGATTTAGAGGTAATTTGTGGTTTAGTACATTACCCTGCGTGACTGCTTATTGCATTGCTCCACACCACCACAAGGGGGAGGTAGAGCACTGACTATGCTCTTGGGTTCCAAGGCGCTAATTTGTCTAATGTAGCTGACAGTGAATGAATGGGCTGATGTAGCTGACACTGAATGAATGGGCTGGTGTAGCTGACAGTGAATGAATGGGCTGATGTAGCTGACAGTGAATGAATGGGCTGATGTAGCTGACAGTGAATGAATGGGCTGATGTAGCTGACAGTGAATGAATGGGCTGATGTAGCTGACAGTGAATGAATGGGCTGATGTAGCTGGCAGTGAATGAATGGGCTGATGTAGCTGACAGTGTATGAATGGGCTGATGTAGCTGACAGTGAATGAATGGGCTGATGTAGCTGACAGTGAATGAATGGGCTGATGTAGCTGACAGTGAATGAATGGGCTGATGTAGCTGACAGTGTATGAATGGGCTGATGTAGCTGACAGTGAATGAATGGGCTGATGTAGCTGACAGTGAATGAATGGGCTGATGTAGCTGACAGTGAATGAATGGGCTGCATAAACCAAACAGAAACTGATAATTGTGAAACTTCAAAACTGCATTTCAATGAACTGAATGATGAGGATGAAGAAGGTGATTGAGTTTAGAACAAGGTAAGAATTGTTATTCCTCTGTCCTGCACTTGTTTGTTCAGGAGAACTGTACCTGTGGGAAATGACAAACTGTTGTTCCACTGAGGTTGTGATTCTAAGAGAAACTAAAATGACCTGGTTGTCATGTATTATAGTCTCTAAAAGGAAACATCTTACCACCGTCTCTTATTGTCCTTTCATAAAGCATCCTGATTTACACAGTTATTATTATTATTAGATATTCTCACAGAACAGATTTTCACCAATGAAAAATGCCCCTTAGATATGAATTCGGAGGGCAGAATGTTATATATTAAAGCATTAGACTAAATCACTAAAGGCGTCAGTCATACAGATGTTGTTTGCAGCCCAGTCACTACATCTTGACCACAAAATAGGGAAAGAGGTTGACCAGATGCTTTTCAACTTCATCTGGGAAAATCATACACATTATATAAGGACATCTGTCGTTATGAACATTTAGTTGATTTTACTATGAATAATACTAATAATACTTTAAAGATAAATTGGGAAAAACATTTCTTAAAGAATCCAACTTCAATTTGGAATTTCATCCCTCATTATATCTTCTCCCGTTTTGGTGACTTCAATGTTGTGTTACTTTGTAACTAAAACACCGATAAGATTCCTACAACAGTATTCTTAGTGTGCTCGTTAATATATTTAAAAAAAATCCCTCATATGTATTTCATTTGGAACAATAAGGATATTTTGTATAGAAACAAGTCTTTATTTTTGAAAAACTGTTTTAATAATAATTTCCTGCTGGTAAGTCAACTTTTTAATGCAGAAGAATTGTTACTCAATTATGGGGCATTTTATCTTGTTACAATATCCCTGTAACACCTAGTGAGTTCTCCATAGTCTCTGATGCTGTTCCATCTGGAACTCATGTTATTTAGATGTGTAACCAGACGTCACCTTCTTGACCTACCCTCCTAGAGAGTTCTCCATAGTCTCTGATGCTGTTCCATCTGGAACTCATGTTATTTAGAGGTGTAACCAGACCTCACCTTGTTGACCTGCCTTCGATTAATCCAGTTGACTCTCCAATGGGGAAACTGTTTCTCTCCTTGCTCCCTCAGAACAACAGATCTATACATGCTTTATTTCAAAGGGAGATTGTATCCATTCCTTATGTCACAACTTACTGGAATACATTTACCAATAATATCTGTTGGAAAAAAGTCTGGTTATTACCATTTAAATTCCTTCTTGTTAATTTGATTGCTTTTCTGATTTTCGTGACCAACATGAGCTTTGCATAATGCTATGCTAGGCTATCGATAAACTTACACAAATAATTGTCTTGCTTTGGCTGTAAAGCATAATTTCAAAATCTGAGATGACAGGGTGATTAACAAAAGACTCCTAACAACCCCACCACTAGGAGGTGCCTAATGGTCTGATAAACACTCCTAACAAGCAGACCACTAGGAGGTGTCTACATGGTCTGATAAACACTCCTAACAAGCAGACCACTAGGAGGTGTCCACATGGTCTGATAAACACTCCTAACAAGCAGACCACTAGGAGGTGTCCACATGGTCTGATAAACACTCCTAACAACCAGACCACTAGGAGGTGTCCACATGGTCTGATAAACACTCCTAACAAGCAGACCACTAGGAGGTGTCCACATGGTCTGATAAACACTCCTAACAAGCAGACCACTAGGAGGTGTCCACATGGTCTGATAAACACTCCTAACAACCAGACCACTAGGAGGTGTCCACATGGTCTGATAAACACTCATAACAACCCCACCACTAGGAGGTGTCCACATGGCCTGATAAACACTCCTAACAACCCCACCACTAGGAGGTGTCCACATGGTCTGATAAACACTCCTAACAACCCCACCCCTAGGAGGTGTCCACATGGTCTGATAAACACTCCTAACAACCCCACCCCTAGGAGGTGTCCACATGGTCTGATAAACACTCCTAACAACCAGACTACTAGGAGGTGTCCACATGGTCAGATAAACACTCCTAACAACCCCACCACTAGGAGGTGTCCACATGGTCTGATTAACACTCCTAACAACCCCACCACTAGGAGGTGTCCACTACGATAGACTAGTAGTTAGAGTGGTGGGTCAGTAACTGGTATGGTCAGATAGACTAGTGGTTAGAGTGGTGGGTCAGTAACTGGTATGGTCAGATAGACTAGTGGTTAGAGTGGTGGGTCAGTAACTGGTATGGTCAGATAGACTAGTGGTTAGAGTGGTGGGTCAGTAACTGGTATGTTCAGATAGACTAGTGGTTAGAGTGGTGGGTCAGTAACTGGTATAGTCAGGTAGACTAGTGGTTAGAGTGATGGGTTAGTAACTGGTATGGTCAGATAGACTAGTGGTTAGAGTGGTGGGTCAGTAACTGGTATAGTCAGGTAGACTAGTGGTTAGAGTGATGGGTTAGTAACTGGTATGGTCAGATAGACTAGTGGTTAGAGTGGTGGGTCAGTAACTGGTATCGCTGGTTTGAAAACCTGACCCGTCAAGGTGAAGATCTGTCGATGTGCCCTTAAGCAAGACACTTACATCTAATTTGCTCCATGGTCACCATGGTTACTACGACCCTGTACAACAACATTTATCATACTACTATGACTGACCCTGTACAACAACACCTATCATACTACTACGACCCTGTAAAACAACACCTATCATACTACTATGACTGACCCTGTAAAACAACACCTATCATACTACTATGAATGACCCTGTAAAACAACACCTATCATACTACTATGAATGACCCTGTAAAACAACACCTATCATTCTACTATGACTGACCCTGTACAACAACACCTATCATACTACTATGACTGACCCTGTACAACAACACCTATCATACTACTATGACTGACCCTGTAAAACAACACCTATCATACTACTATGAATGACCCTGTAAAACAACACCTATCATTCTACTATGACTGACCCTGTACAACAACACCTATCATACTACTATGACTGACCCTGTACAACAACACCTATCATACTACTATGGCTCACCCTGTAAAACATCACCTATCATACTACTATGACTGACCCTGTAAAACAACACATTTCACAGAACCAATCTGATGTCTGTGACAATCAAACACTTTAAAAGCGAACCAACATAAAGAAAATGACAGCATAGATGTTTTTTATTACAACAGTTAATTTAACAATGATGTTTATAAATCTAGTTGACATTCATCCCAGGACACATTGACCTGCATTCCACTCTCACTGCAGAACAACATCCTCATGAAATCACATGACTTCTAGTTAGAGAAGAGGATTCCTGTTAACACGGCCTGCTACAAGCAGGAAACTAGTTATGGACCAACCAGAAATGTGACATGTCTGTTTGACAGTTACCCTGAAAGATGCATGTGTGAACTATCTTGTCATATCTTTGGCTAACCACATTGGAACATTCTAGTCTTTAAGGACATGAACTGGCAGAACAGGTTTCAGCAAAGTATGGAGTCAATGTTTTCAGGAAGGTGTAACCATGCCGATGGGAGGGACAGGAGGCACACTAAGTGCAAGGGCAGCCACCTGAACTACTGTCCTACAAAGACAAACAGCATCTACACAAACAGCCACCCGAACTACTGTCCTACAAAGACAAACAGCCACCTGAACTACTGTCCTACAGAGACAAACAGCCACCTGAACTACTGTCCTACAGAGACAAAGAGCATCTACACAAAAAGCCACCTGAACTACTGTCCTACAAAGAAAAACAGCATCTACACAAACAGCCACCTGATCTACTGTCCTACAGAGACAAACAGCCACCTAACCTACTGTCCTACAGAGACAATCAGCCACCTGAACTACTGTCCTACAAAGACAAACAGCCACCTGAACTACTGTCCTACAAAGACAAAGAGCCACCTGAACTACTGTCCTACAAAGACAAACAGCATCTACACAAACAGCCACCTGAACTACTGTCCTACAAAGACAAACAGCCACCTGAACTACTGTCCTACAGAGACAAACAGCCACCTGAGCTACTGTCCTACAAAAACAAACAGCCACCTGAACTACTGTCCTACAGAGACAAACAGCATCTACACAAACAGCCACCTGAGCTACTGTCCTACAAAAACAAACAGCCACCTGAACTACTGTCCTACAGAGACAAACAGCATCTACACAAACAGCCACCTGAACTACTGTCCTACAAAGACAAACAGCATCTACACAAACAGCCACCTGAACTACTGTCCTACAGAGACAAACAGCATCTACACAAACAGCCACCTGAGCTACTGTCCTACAAAAACAAACAGCCACCTGAACTACTGTCCTACAGAGACAAACAGCATCTACACAAACAGCCACCTGAACTACTGTCCTACAAAGACAAACAGCCACCTGAACTACTGTCCTACAGAGACAAACAGCCACCTGAACTACTGTCCTACAAAGACAAACAGTCACTTGAACTACTGTCCTACAGAGACAAACAGTCACTTGAACTACTGTCCTACAAAGACAAACAGTCACTTGAACTACTGTCCTACAAAGACAAACAGCCACCTGAACTACTGTCCTACAGAGACAAACAGCCACCTGAACTACTGTCCTACAAAGACAAACAGTCACTTGAACTACTGTCCTACAGAGACAAACAGCCACCTGAACTACTGTCCTACAAAGACAAACAGCATCTACACAAACAGCCACCTGAACTACTGTCCTACAAAGACAAACAGCCACCTGAACTACTGTCCTACAGAGACAAACAGCCACCTGATCTACTGTCCTACAAAGACAAACAGCATCTACACAAACAGCCACCTGAACTACTGTCCTACAAAGACAAACAGCATCTACACAAACAGCCACCTGAACTACTGTCCTACAAAGACAAACAGCATCTACACAAACAGCCACCTGAACTACTGTCCTACAAAGACAAACAGTCACCTGAACTACTTTTTCAAATCAAATCATATCAAATTGTATTTGTCACATACACATGGTTAGCAGATGTTAGTGTGAGTGTAGTGAAATGGTTGTGCTTCTAGTTCCAACAATGCAGTAATAACCAACAAGTAATCTAGCTAACAATTCCAAAACTACTACCTTATAGACACAAGTGTAAGGGGATAAAGAATATGTACATAAGGATATATGAATGAGTGATGGTACAGAGCGGCATAGGCAAGATACAGTAGATGGTATTGAGTGCAGTATATACATATGAGATGAGTATGTAAACAAAGTGGCATAGTTAAAGTGGCTAGTGATACATGTATTACATAAGGTTGCAGTAGATGATATAGAGTACAGTATATATACGTATGCATATGAGATGAATAATGTAGTGCATGTAAACATTATATTAGGTAGCATTGTTTAAAGTGGCTAGTGTTTTACATAATTTCCCATCAATTCCCATTATTAAAGTGGCTGGAGTTGAGTCAGTGTGTTGGCAGCAGCCACTCAATGTTAGTGGTGGCTGTTTAACAGTCTGATGGCCTTGAGATAGAAGCTGTTTTTCAGTCTCTCGGTCCCAGCTTTGATGCACCTGTACTGACCTCGCCTTCTGGATGATAGCGGGGTGAACAGGCAGTGGCTCGGGTGGTTGATGGCCTTGATGATCTTTATGGCCTTCCTGTGACATCGGGTGGTGTAGGTGTCCTGGAGGGCAGGTAGTTTGTGTACGCCGAGGAACTTAAAACTTACTACCCTCTCCACTACTGTTCCATCGATGTGGATAGGGGGGTGTTCCCTCTGCTGTTTCCTGAAGTCCACAATCATCTCCTTAGTTTTGTTGACGTTGAGTGTGAGGTTATTTTCCTGACACCACACTCCGAGGGCCCTCACCTCCTCCCTGTAGGCCGTCTCGTCGTTGTTGGTAATCAAGCCTACCACTGTTGTGTCGTCCGCAAACTTGATGATTGAGTTGGAGGCGTGCGTGGCCACGCAGTCGTGGGTGAACTACTGTCCTACAAAGACAAACAGCCACCTGAACTACTGTCCTACAAAGACAAACAGCATCTACACAAACAGCCACCCGAACAACTGTCCTACAAAGACAAACAGCATCTACACAATCAGCCACCTGAACTACTGTCCTACAAAGACAAACAGCATCTACACAAACAGCCACCTGAACTACTGTCCTACAAAGACAAACAGCATCTACACAAACAGCCACCTGAACTACTGTCCTACAAAGACAAACAGCATCTACACAAACAGCCACCTGAACTACTGTCCTACAAAGACAAACAGCATCTACACAAACAACCACCTGAACTACTGTCCTACAGAGACAAACAGCCACCTGAACTACTGTCCTACAAAGACAAACAGCATCTACATAAACAGTGAATCTGAGAAAAATGGCTTTAAAGTTTGTTTCCTAGTCCAGGCATATCAACCATGACCACTGATCTGACCTATGACCCCTAAGTACTGATACTGCACTCTGCCTTGGTCTGACCTATGACCCCTAAGTACTGATACTACACTCTGCCTTGGTCTGACCTATGACCCCTAAGTACTGACACTACATTTACATTTACATTTAAGTAATTTAGCAGACGCTCTTATCCAGAGCGACTATACTACACTCTGCCTTGGTATGACCTATGACCCCTAAGTACTGATACTACACTCTGCCTTGGTCTGACCTTAAACAGCTGTCTGGGTAATGAAACAGCAAAGTGCAGCATCTATAAATCTAAATGTGTTGATCCAGATTTATTGTTGTTTTTCTGTTTGATAGAAACAGTTTGAGTTCTAACTACATTCCAACTGTATTTAATGGTGTTATGTAGTTGTGTTGTCATGTTGTATTGTAGTAACCCTCAACTGTATTTAATGGTGTTATGTAGTTGTGTTGTCATGTTGTATTGTAGTAACCCTCAACTGTATTTAATAGTGTTATGTAGTTGTGTTGTCATGTTGTATTGTAGTAACCCTCAACTGTATTTAATGGTGTTGGGTTAGAGACAGACAAGACACGGAGACAGCAACAGAATAGGAAATGATGGACAGGACACAGAGACAGCAACAGAATGTGATATGACGGAGAGAGACATCAGACAAGACACAGAGGCATCAACAAAAGAATAGGATACGATGGAGAGAGACACCAGACAAGACACAGAGACAGCAACAGAGGAATATGATTTGATGGAGAGAGACACCAGACAAGACATAGAGACAGCAACAGAGGAATAGGATTTGATGGAGAGAGACAACAGACAAGACACAGAGACAGCAACAGACGACACATAGAAAGTGATGGAGAGAGAGAAGAATAGAGTTCCAGACAGTTGTAGAATGTATGCCAAGACACATTGTAAGAGCTATAAAGAGAGAGGGAGGGAGAGAGAACAGGCAGAACCTGATATGTAAATGAGCAGAGCAAATGAAAGTAACTTTTGACGACCTGATGATCATTCAGACTCTGTTTCTATTGAGAGATAAAAGGTAAGACGACGATTGTTATGTGTTTTCATATAGTTGATGATATTGTTGTGTGTATTAATGTAGTTGATGATATTGTTATGTGTGTTCATATAGTTGATGATATTGTTGTGTGTATTCATATAGTTGATGATATTGTTATGTGTATTCATATAGTTGATGATATTGTTATGTGTATTAATATAGTTGATGATATTGTTATGTGTACATTACATTACATTACATTTAAGTCATTTAGCAGACGCTCTTATCCAGAGCGACTTACAAATTGGTGCATTCACCTTATGACATCCAGTGGAACAACCACTTTACAATAGTGCATCTAAATATTTTAAGGGGGAGGGGGTGAGAAGGATTACTTTATCCTATCCTAGGTATTCCTTAAAGAGGTGGGGTTTCAGGTGTCTCCGGAAGGTGGAGATTGACTCCGCTGTCCTGGCGTCGTGAGGGAGTTTGTTCCACCATTGGGGAGCCAGAGCAGCGAACAGTTTTGACTGGGCTGAGCGGGAACTGTACTTCCTCAGTTGTAGGGAGGCGAGCAGGCCAGAGGTGGATGAACGCAGTGCCCTTATTTGGGTGTAGGGCCTGATCAGAGCCTGGAGGTACTGAGGTGCCGTTCCCCTCACAGCTCCGTAGGCAAGCACCATGATCTTGTAGCGGATGCGAGCTTCAACTGGAAGCCAGTGGAGAGAGCGGAGGAGCGGGGTGACGTGAGAGAACTTGGGAAGGTTGAACACTAGACGGGCTGCGGCGTTCTGGATGAGTTGTAGGGGTTTAATGGCACAGGCAGGGAGCCCAGCCAACAGCGAGTTGCAGTAATCCAGACGGGAGATGACAAGTGCCTGGATTAGGACCTGCTCCGCTTCCTGTGTGAGGCAGGGTCGTACTCTGCGGATGTTGTAGAGCATGAACCTACAGGAACGGGCCACCGCCTTGATGTTAGTTGAGAACGACAGGGTGTTGTCCAGGATCACGCCAAGGTTCTTAGCGCTCTGGGAGGAGGACACAATGGAGTTGTCAACCGTGATGGCGAGATCATGGAACGGGCAGTCCTTCCCCGGGAGGAAGTGTATTCATATAGTTGATGATATTGTTATGTGTATTCATATAGTTGATGATATTGTTATGTGTATTAATATAGTTGATGATATTGTTATGTGTATTCATATAGTTGATGATATTGTTATGTGTATTCTTATAGTTGCTGATATTTCTGGTGGACAGTGTTATATTGTCCTACTCCCCTTAAAATGTTTTTGATATTAATTAGATGCGTGGGGTGAATTTGTTCTGTGCCCATCTGTGTGCCCCTGGGTGATCACTCCTACACTATCTAGAATCTAAAAGGGTTCTTTGGCTGTCCCCATAGGAGAACCCTTTGTAGAACCCTTTTGGGTTCCATGAAGAACCATTTTCACAGAGGGTTCTACATGGAAGCCAGAAGGGTTCTCCTATGGGGATTGCCAGAGGACCTGTTTGGAACCCTTTATTCTAAGAGTGTACTGTATCATAGGTCTATAGACCAGGGTGATCTCCTACTGTACCATAGGTCTATAGACCAGGGTGAACTCCTACTGTATCATAGGCCTATAGACCAGTGTGATCTCCTACTGTATCATAGGTCTATAGACCAGGGTGATCTACTACTGTATCATAGGTCTATAGACCAGGGTGATCTCCTACTGTATCATAGGCCTATAGACCAGGGTGATCTCCTACTGTATCATAGGTCTATAGACCAGGGTGATCTCCTACTGTATCATAGGTCTATAGACCAGGGTGATCTCCTACTGTATCATAGGTCTATAGACCAGGGTGATCTCCTACTGTATCAAAGGTCTATAGACCAGGGTGATCTCCTACTGTATCATAGGTCTATAGACCAGGGTGATATCCTACTGTATCATAGGTCTATAGACCAGGGTGATCTCCTACTGTATCTAAGAGTGTACTGTATCATTTTCTCTTTCTAATCTACTGTTAATGCTTTTCACTCAGGAAGGTTTGTTGTGTGAAAGAGACAAATAAATATTGTGGAGAGACTAACAACAACTTACACTTCCTCAAAACAGGTTGTGTGTGTTCATTAGTGCCCACCGTAACAAAACAACAGAAACCGTTTAGGTCACATTGTACAGCATTTAGAGAACTGTTTATGTTTTATGCAACATTTTAAAACTGTTGGCTGTGGAGTAAACTAATGAACACAACCCAGGTTGTTGCCTACGACTCGGCTTGTTGATACCTGCCTGATGCTGAAACCTGATTGTAGCCTGAGGGGTAAACTATGATACCAGCCAGATATACTGGTTTTCTAAAGTTAGCCAACTTCAGTTAGCTTCACATTCCAGCTCAGGCCTCATCCATCAGAATATACAGAACACAACAGAAAATATCTCAATGACTTGACATGTTCTGGTCGTGAATTCAGGCTACAAGGTGAGAATCCTGCCAGGGATTATTATAAAGTGTGTAGAGACATTAAATGTATGGTGTTATTTTAGTATAGTGAAGTAAAACACTCCTAACAGTAGATAAATTAAATGTCTGGTGTAATGTTAGTATGGTGAATGACAGTAAAACACTCCTAACAGTAGATAAATTAAATGTATGGTGTAATGTTAGTATAGTGAATGACAGTAAAACACTCCTAACAGTAGATAAATTAAATGTATGGTGTAATGTTAGTATAGTGAATTACAGTAAAACACTCCTAACAGTAGATACATTAAATGTCTGGTGTAATGTTAGTATAGTGAATGACAGTAAAACACTCCTAACAGTAGATACATTAAATGTATGGTGTAATGTTAGTATAGTGAAGTATAACACTCCTAACAGTAGATAAAGTAAATGTATGGTGTAATGTTAGTATAGTGAATGACAGTAAAACACTCCTAACAGTCTACTTCTACTGAGACAGGTTGGTGTCAGTTTAATCATACAACATGGAGCTGACTGGAAGTGGTCAAGTCAAATTCAATATATCAATATTCATATATTATAGTTCTACATTTAACATTTCATATGATAATGTATTGTATCATAGTTCCTCTATAGTGTAGTGATCCTCTACATTTCATATGATAATGTAATTGTATCATAGGTCCTCTATAGTGTAGTGACCCTCTACATTTCATGTGATAATGTAATTGTATCATAGTTCCTCTATAGTGTAGTGACCCTCTACATTTCATATCATAATGTAATTGTATCATAGTTCCACTATAGTGTAGTGATCCTCTACATTTCATATGATAATGTTTGTATCATAGTTCCTCTACATTTCATATGATAATGTAATTGTATCATAGTTCCTCTATAGTGTAGTGATCCTCACTATATGAGCCACGTCACAATTCCAACCATGTTACCCAATTGATGCCAATGGCGCGATGCGTAGGTTGTTCACCTTTAACACATGCAACCTGGGTTCACCTCCCTGCCCTGCTGTTTGCTACATTGGTGTCTGAGACATGCTTTTGTGTGAGCCAGGTAACAATTCCCACCATGTGGGTTAACCCTATTGGTGCAATACGTAGGGTGTTGACCTCCCTGCCTGCTGTTTTCAACTATATTAACAGCACAGGCTGCCAGTAGGGTGTTGACCTCCCTGCCTGCTGTTTTCAACTATATTAACAGCACAGGCTGCCTGTAGGGTGTTGACCTCCCTGCCCACTGTTTTCAACTATATTAACAGCACAGGCTGCCCGACATTCGTTGAACAAAGAGACACAATAATACGAGTGAAAGGATTTTAGGATAATATCAGTAAGTGTTGATTTAGAGTTGTCTTCTGGGTTCAGCCTTCTAGTTGCCTTTATCAACAGGTTGAAATGTAATAAATGACATCACAATGACATGTCCTCAGAGTTGGAAAGATCCTACATCTGTACCCATTATTTAACATGGTGACATGGTGCTGCTAGTGAAAGAAAACATTAAGAGACAGAATACAGGCGGTGGAGTTTGCACAAAGTTTACGTACAACAATATATTGAATTAGGTAGACTGAGCATAGAGCTAAAGGCTGTAACCACGGGGAAGAAACTGTTCAGATTGGGGTCTATAACATCTAATCACAGAGGTTTACAGCAGCTGACAGTTGCAACTTCATTGCTAATAACTCAAACTTCCTTTTTCAGATAAAGACATTATCTCTGTACAGATGTAGATCTGAATTTGATCACCCTGTTGCAGGAAAACTAAAACTTGTAGTGTATTTGATGTTTTAAAAGGCTTCTGAAGTTTGTCATTTCCATTTTCCACTTTAAAATGTTAATTATAATCCACATAATTTTTCTGCTTCAGTAAACTGTCTCAAATTATGATCCTACATCTGTAGCAAAATAACTGTCTTTCATGTGTTCTCCTTT
The DNA here is from genome assembly GCF_021184085.1 of Oncorhynchus gorbuscha. NCBI lineage: Eukaryota > Metazoa > Chordata > Actinopteri > Salmoniformes > Salmonidae > Oncorhynchus > Oncorhynchus gorbuscha. The sequence continues at coordinate 279,422 of NW_025745802.1, read as the reverse complement.
GACCATTTCACATATTTGATTTACTGTTGTTTAGGCTGGTTGAATCAGTTGTCTATGAAAGCTACTTCATCTGTAAGAAAACAGGCGGCTGCACCAGTGACTGTAAGTTATGTGATTTCCTCATATGAAATTAGAAGTATGTTTGTAGCCTACGCAGTTATAAAATGGCTGTTGAAACTGTAACACATATTTCTCAGTACATTAGAAGTCAGATAAATGTGTTGAGACGTAGGAAAGATGGGCAAACTCTCGTTGGTCTTGGCTTTCTACACACTATTATAAGGTTAGTCGATGTCTGACATTAAATAGTCAGAGTAGGTTTGAGTTATGATCACTTATCATGCTGACAAACCTGATGGTCTCTGTGAACTGATCTGAACAGGTTTAGACTGGTCATCTATGATATGTAGGTTATATACAGTACATTCTCTGTCCTGCTACTGGTAGGACTATAACATTATGTGAACTGATCTGAACATGTTTAGACTGGTCATCTATGATATGTAGGCTGTAGCCGAGGTATAGACCTCGATCTGCATATCACTAACAAACTACTATTATACATTATAACCTAGTCTACTTTACATAATATAACATCTACATATCACTAACAAACCACTACTATACATTATAACCTAGTCTACTTTACATAATATAAAATGTGCATATCACTAACAACCCACTACTATACATTATAACCTAGTCTACTTTACATAATATAACATCTACATATCACTAACAACCCACTACTATACATTATAACCTAGTCTACATTACATAATATAACATCTACATATCACTAACAACCCACTACTATACATTATAACCTAGTCTTCTTTACATAATATAAAATATCACTAACAACCCACTACTATACATTATAACCTAGTCTACTTTACATAATATAACATATCACTAACAACCCACTACTATACATTATAACCTAGTCTACTTTACATAATATAACATATCACTAACAACCCACTACTATACATTATAACCTAGTCTACTTTACATAATATAACATCTACATATCACTAACAACCCACTACTATACATTATAACCTAGTCTACTTTACATAATATAACATATCACTAACAACCCACTACTATACATTATAACCTAGTCTACTTTACATAATATAACATCTGCATATCACTAACAACCCACTACTATACATTATAACCTAGTCTACTTTACATAATATAACATATCACTAACAACCCACTACTATACATTATAACCTAGTCTACCTTACATAATATAACACCTCTTTCTTGTTGCAAAAAAACTTTCTGAATGGATCAATGAATTCCCCCTCAGATCAATCATGTCTGTTTTAGCCCTTCTGTCTACATTCTCAGATACATTTAGAAAAGAACAGATTGAAAGACAATAAATAGCCACTTTTAATTAATAAAAATAAGTGTGAGACATGACCTTGTGTTGCTGTACTGTCTATAACTACCTTAACAAACAGTGACTTATTATTATTCTTATTATTGTTGCTGTACTGTCTATAACTACCTTAACAAACAGTGACTTATTATTATTATTATTATTATTGTTGCTGTACTGTCTCTAACTACCTTAACAAACAGTGACTTATTATTATTATTATTATTATTGTTGCTGTACTGTCTATAACTACCTTAACAAACAGTGACTTATTATTATTATTATTATTATTGTTGCTGTACTGTCTATAACTACCTTAACAAACAGTGACTTATTATTATTATTATTATTATTGTTGCTGTACTGTCTAGAACTACCTTAACAAACAGTGACTTATTATTATTATTATTATTATCATTATTATTATTATTATTATTGTTATTATTATTATTATTGTTGTTGTACTGTCTATAACTACCTTAACAAACAGTGACTTATTATTATTATTATTATTATTATTATTATTATTGTTGCTGTACTGTCTAGAACTACCTTAACAAACAGTGACTTATTATTATTATTACAGACAGTTACCATGGAGATGAAATGTCACAACTACGTTTTCATGTGATTGCATTAAATCATCTGATTGTTTCTATGTCTGTTAGTAAATGTTTTATAAGAGATAAATAATAAATTATAACAATTGACATTAAATAATTACTGTGTTTTAACCACAACCAACATGTTGTATCTCTCTTTAGTTGTCACTGTGTTAATCACAACCAACATGCTGGATCTCTGTTTAGTTGTCACTGTGTTAACCACAACCAACATACTGGATCTCTGTTTAGTTGTCACTGTGTTAACCACAACCACCAACATGCTGAATCTCTGTTTAGGGGTCAGTGCTCTAAAATGAGTCTCTCCGGGAAGAGAGAGGAGGGGGGCCCTGCCTCTAAAATTCATCTCCCTGAGGGACCAAAGCTAAGAGGTAAGATGATAATTTTATGAATAATTTATAAAGTTTATTTCCAAAATAAACAGCTATCTTAAGATGAATACACAAACTGTAAATCGTTCTGGATAAGAGCATCTGCTAAATCAGGGGTTCTCAATCCGGGGTCTGTGGAGGTACTGCAGGGGTTCTCAATCCGGGGTCTGTGGAGGTACTGCAGGGGTTCTCAATCCGGGGTCTGTGGACGTACTGCAGGGGTTCTCAATCCGGGGTCTGTGGAGGTACTGCAGGGTTCTCAATCTGGGGTCTGTGGAGGTACTGCACGGTTCTCAATCTGGGGTCTGTGGAGGTACTGCAGGGGTTCTCAATCCGGGGTCTGTGGAGGTACTGCAGGGTTCTCAATCCGGGGTCTGTGGAGGTACTGCAGGGATTCCACGGCACCCTGACTGTACTCTAAATATCTTTGGCATAGTAGGTATCAAGTCCCTTGCCAATAATGTTGCCTACAACGTTGCAACAATGTTCATATTCATTGAACACATATTACACCCTAGATGCCTTCAACTTCCCAGTTTATATTCATGCCCAATTTAGGATTATATTTTAACAATATGATGTTGTGCTCCAAAGGGAGAACTTGAAATAACATGATGTAGATAATTAAATCATCAAAAGAAAAACGTGTTTAGAAAATAAGGATCCTTATAGAGCTTCTATCACTTCCTTAAAATATGAAATCAATAAAAGTTATATATATTTTGGGGTTCAGTGAAGAAGAACCTCTATAGGTCTGATCAACAAAAGGTTAATGTGTTGAGGATGTGAACCCAGCAGCCCTCCAGTGGTCAGATCAATTCCACCTGTTTTTTCCAGCGCCCGGCCCGGGATTCGAACCAGCCACCCTTCGGTCACAGCTCCAACTCCAACCTGAGTTAATCTGCCAAAATGAAGACAAAATGCTTTGCAGACATGGAATCACTTGTTATTCATAATTATTACACATAACTCATTGCCAAAAGCACAAGACAAACTGTTGCATGTAGGTCTATATTATTTATGGGTTGATCACGTAGAAATATAAAAACATTATTTTTAACTACTGCAATGCAATTACATGTGGCGCAGGAACCACTGACTCACTGCATTATTCTATAGTATTATCAAGACACCTGCTGTTAACTCTTAACTACTTAGGACAGCTCACGAGGTGTCCTAAATATCTGCTGACTAGGTGGGTAGGTAATTTAGGTAATGGGTAGGTAACTAGGTAATTTATACCCATAAGTGTAAAATGTCTTTATTCTCAGCACTTATACGACCAATTTTCTACTGAGACACTTTGGCGATATGGACCCAGATCTCAACATAATGTTATAAAAAGACATAGAATGTTTGTTTTACATAATAATAAAAAATGAATATTACTAATGTAACCCACTGTAAAGACCTGGTTTAGTTGATTGTGTTGCACTGCTAATGTCCACGTTCTGGAACTGTCCGCGTCCCCGTACAGAACTGTCCCCGTACAGAACTGTCCACGTCCCTGTACAGAACTGTCCGCGTCCCCGTACAGAACTGTCCGCGTCCCCGTACAGAACTGTCCGCGTCCCGGTACAGAACTGTCCCCGTACAGAACTGTCCCCGTACAGAACTGTCCCCGTACAGAACTGTCCGCGTCCCCGTACAGAACAGTCCGCGTCCACGTACAGAACTGTCCCCGTAGAGAACTGTCCACGTCCCTGTACAGAACTGTCCGCGTCCCCGTACAGAACTGTCCACGTACAGAACTGTCCACGTCCCTGTACAGAACTGTCCGCGTCCCCGTACAGAACTGTCCGCGTCCCCATACAGAACTGTCCGCGTCCCCGTACAGAACTGTCCGCGTCCCCGTACAGAACTGTCCCCGTACAGAACTGTCCCCGTACAGAACTGTCCGCGTCCCCGTATAGAACTGTCCGCGTCCACGTACAGAACTGTCCCCGTACAGAACTGTCCGCATCCCCATACAGAACTGTCCACGTCCCCGTACAGAACTGTCCGCGTCCCCGTACAGAACTGTCCGCGTCCCCGTACAGAACTGTCCGCGTCCCCGTATAGAACTGTCCGCGTCCCCGTACAGAACTGTCCGCGTCCCCGTACAGAACTGTCCCCGTACAGAACTGTCCACGTCCCCTTACAGAACTGTCCGCGTCCCCGTACAGAACTGTCCGCGTCCCCGTACAGAACTGTCCGCGTCCCCGTACAGAACTGTCCGCGTCCCCGTACAGAACTGTCCGCGTCCCCGTACAGAACTGTCCACGTCCCCGTACAGAACTGTCCGCGTTCACGTACAGAACTGTCCCCGTACAGAACTGTCCGCGTCCCCGTACAGAACTGTCCACGTCCCCGTACAGAACTGTCCGTGTCCCCGTACAGAACTGTCCGCGTCCCCGTAGAGAACTGTCCGCGTTCCCATACAGAACTGTCCGCGTCCCCGTACAGAACTGTCCGCGTCCCCAACTGTCCGCGTCCCCGTTCGGTGTGGCGCCAAGCCGGTTACGCGCAGAGTGGACTGAGGTGAATAATGACGGAGTTAGTTTTTTTCTTTACGGTCAGGGACAGTATGAGTGTAGCCAGATCCTTTTCGCTCTCTATCCTCGTTTCAATTTGTGGTTCACATTTCTGAAAATTGATATATAGCTTTTTGGAATGAAACTCTTCTTGTGTTTCCTCATCTGAGCTCCGAGTAGATGAGAGATGTAATATTTGTCTCTGTTGTGTTGAAGCCCGATGAAGCAGGAGAGACCAGCCTCCCCTGTTCCCAGCTGTGTGTCCATGAAGAGTGACCGGTCTATGGAGCTACCTATATTCTTTAGAAAGGGAGACTTTTCTACTGAACAAAGGTAAGGAGAACTAATTCCCTCCGTGTGTGTGTGTGTGTGTGTACTCCCTGGATGAGGAGATGTAATCTCATGTTTTGTCCACAGAAACCAACAGGAGAGATCAGAGTCAGAGATTCTCAGTGGTCAGTCTTCCCAGAGTCATCAAACAGACCTGGCCTCCATATTCATTGTATGTGGTGGTCCTGTTATGTACATTTGTTTTTGTTTACCTCAAGTAAAGTTGATCTGTCAAACATTCATTAATGTGTTGATGAGAAAGCATTTATTCTCTTGCTTAACTTATTTTCTTGATTTATTTCAGTTGCTTGAACAGAATATTATGACATTTGTGAAGAACGAGCTGAAGATGTTCAAGAGGATTCTTAATCCAGATCTCCCAGAAGGCTTTGAGAGTCAGCAGCAGGATAAGGAAGTGGTGGATGCTGAAGATGAGAAGCAGGAGAGCAGTGCCAGAGAGGGGGCTCTGAAGATCACACTGCACATCCTGAGGAAAATGAACCAGAAGGAGCTTGCTGAAACACTGGAGAAATGTAAGAGCTGTCTGCCTATTGATGAATGCTGTTTTCTAACATTTAAAAGATGTAGCTAAAGTACAGCTAAAGTAGCTGTGTAACTAAATGATATTGTAGCAGCCTTAACACAACACCTAGTGACCTCATCAAGTAGCAGCAGGGATGTGTTGTGCTGATTAATTTAGAGAGAGACAACATTAATAATACCATCAATAATACCAATAATAATATAATCAGTCATACCAGTCTGTAACGCATTATAAAAACTTTTACAGATTTAGACAGTCAGTTACGAGAACAAATGATTATATTTTACAACTTTATAACAGTCCTTCAATACTGTAGGCATTAAAACAGATGTAATATTAATATCCTCTGTGTTATTTCTAGATTCAGATGATCTTGCTGTGATTTGCCAACGTGAACTCAAATCTAATCTAAAGAAGAAGTTTCAATGTGTATTTGAGGGGATCGCTAAACAAGGAAACCCAACACTTCTCAATAAGATCTACACAGAGCTCTACATCACAGAGGGTGGAACAGGAGAGGTCAATAATGAACATGAGCTGAGACAGATTGAGACAACAACCAGGAAACAAGCAAGACCAGAGACTGCAATCAAATGTAACGACATCTTCAAACCCTTAACTGGACAAGACAAACCTATCAGAACTGTGCTGACAAAGGGAGTCGCTGGCATTGGAAAAACAGTCTCTGTGCAGAAGTTCATTCTGGACTGGGCTGAAGGAAAAGCAAATCAGGATGTCCAATTTGTATTTTCATTCCCTTTCCGGGAGCTGAATTTGATGAAAGGACAAAACACTTTCATTGAACTTCTTAATCACTTCTCAATGGAAACCAAACAATCAAGAATCTCCAACTACAACAAGTACAAAGTTCTGTTCATCTTTGATGGTCTGGATGAGTGCCGACTGCCCCTAGACTTCCAGAAGAACAAGATCTGTTGTGACGTCACAGAGTCAACCTCAGTGGATGTTCTGCTGACAAATCTCATCAGGGGAAATCTGCTTCCCTCTGCTCTCCTCTGGATAACTACCCGACCTACAGCAGCCATTAAGATCCCTTCAGGGTGTGTTGACCAGGTGACAGAGGTACGAGGGGTTCAATGACCTGCAGAAGGAGGAGTACTTCAGGAAGAGATTCAGTGATGAGGACCTGGCCAGCAGAATCATCTCACACATAAAGACATCAAGGAGTCTCCACATCATGTGCCACATTCCAGTCTTCTGTTGGATTTCTGCAACAGTCCTTGAACACATGCTGAAACATAAGAGAGAAGAGATGCCCAAGACTCTGACTGAGATGTACACACACCTTGTGGAGTTTCATACCAAACAGAAGAATGAAAAGTATCTTGGCAATGAAGAGACAGGTCCACACTGGAATAAAGAGAGCATTCTGTCACTGGGAAAACTGGCTTTTCAACAACTTGTGAATGGCAATCTGATTTTCTATGAAGAAGACCTGAAAGAGGCTGGCATTGATGTCAATGAAGCCTCAGTGTACTCAGGATTGTGCACACAGCTCTTTAAAGAGGAATGTGGGCTGGACCAGGACAAGGTGTACTGCTTCGTACATCTGAGTATTCAGGAGTTTCTTGCTGCTGTATATGTGTTCCTCTCATTCATCAACAACAATGAGAATCTAATGGACAAACTGCAAACAAAAGACGAGCCTGAAGTTGCTTTCTACAACAGTGCTGTGGATAAAGCCTTACAAAGTGAGACAGGAAACCTGGACCTTTTCCTCCGCTTCCTTCTGGGCCTCTCATTGGAGTCCAATCAGAAACACTTACGAGGTCTACTGACAAAGACAAGAAGCAGCTCACAGAGCCATGAAGAAACAGTCGAGTACATCAAGGAGAAGATCGCGGAGGATCTCTCTCCAGAGAGGAGCATCAATCTGTTCCACTGTCTGAATGAACTGAATGACCATTCTCTAGTGGAGGAGATCCAAAGCTTCCTGAGCTCAGGAAGTCACTCAGAACCCTACCTGTCACCTGCACAGTGGTCAGCTCTGGTCTTTGTGTTGCTGACTTCAGAAAAGGAGCTGGATGTGTTTGACCTGAAGAAATACTCCAGATCAGAGGAAGGTCTTCTGAGGCTGCTGCCAGTGGTCAAAGCCTCCAGAGCTGTTCTGTGAGTTAATAAAATGACATTTAAGAACTAATCATCAGGAAGTATTCAGATTAGAGAAAAATATGTATTATAACATGTATAATATATTATATTGATAAACGAAAAACATATTGAATAAATTCATTGATGTTCACATTAGTATAACAATATGACCATACAATTCTAGGAGACGGAAGATGAATCTATATGTTGTTTGAGAGAATAAACCAAATGCATCTGCTATTGTCCTTCTACACTACTGGTGTTAAATGAACAGTGTGTTTGTGAAGTCATGATGATCTCTTTGTCAGGCTGTCAGGCTGTGGAGTCACAGAGGAAGGCTGTGCTTCTCTGGTCTCAGCTCTGAAGTCAAACCCCTCACACCTGAGAGAGCTGGATCTGAGTAACAATGACCTGAAGGATTCAGGAGTGAAGCTGCTCTCTGCTGGACTGGGGAATCCCCACTGTAAACTGGAGACTCTGAGGTCAGTATTATCAGATATGAAAGCACTTTATGTATGTAGTTCTCCCATTTGAAAAGTCGTAATTATTCGGGTATATTCACTTATAGTGTATTAAAGTAGTCATACGTTTAGTATTTGGTCCCATATTCCAAGCCTGCAGTGATTACATCAAGCTTGTGATTCTACTAACTTGTTGAATTAATTTGCACTTGGTTGTGTTTTAGATGTTTTCCTAATAGAAACTGAATGGTGAATAATGTCCTTCATTTTGGAGTCACTTCACTTGTATTGTCAGTAAGAATAGAAGATGTTTCTGAACACTTCTACATGCATGTGGATGCTACCATGATTATGAATAATAATGAATGAGTCTTGAATGATGATGAATGAGAAAGTTACAGAGGCACAAAGATCAGACCCCCTCTGTTATTGGTAATGGTGAGAGGTTAGCATGTTTTGTTGTAGTCTCTGTTATTGGTAATGGTGAGGTTATGGTTAGTATGTTTTGTTGTAGCCTCTGTAAGAATTGCACACATGTAATGGGATGAGAGGTTATTAGTATGTTTTGGTTAGTGTTTTGTTGTAGCCTCTGTTATTGGTAATGGTGAGAGGTTAGCATGTTTTGTTGTTGCCTCTGTTATTGGTAATGGTGAGAGGTTAGCATGTTTTGTTGTAGCCTCTGTTATTGGTAATGGTGAGAGGTTAGCATGTTTTGTTGTAGCCTCTGTTTTTGGTAATGGTGAGAGGTTAGCATGTTTTGTTGTAGTCTCTGTTATTGGTAATGGTGAGAGGTTAGTATGTTTTGTTGTAGCCTCTGTTATTGGTAATGGTGAGAGGTTAGCATGTTTTGTTGTAGCCTCTGTTATTGGTAATGGTGAGATGTTAGCATGTTTTGTTGAAGTCTCTGTTATTGGTAATGGTGAGAGGTTAGTATGTTTTGTTGTAGCCTCTGTTTTTGGTAATGGTGAGAGGTTAGCATGTTTTGTTGAAGTCTCTGTTATTGGTAATGGTGAGAGGTTAGTATGTTTTGTTGTAGCCTCTGTTATTGGTAATGGTGAGAGGTTAGCATGTTTTGTTGTAGCCTCTGTTATTGGTAATGGTGAGATGTTAGCATGTTTTGTTTTAGCCTCTGTTATTGGTAATGGTGAGAGGTTAGCATGTTTTGTTAGAGCCTCTGTAACATTCTAACTCAATATTATCATGATTCATTCAATATCTTTTTTAATCATGGCATCCTCAGGATGAATCTAGTCGTGTTTAGAGACATGTTATCTACTCACTTATGAAGAACATTTCTCCAGTCATCATCCAGTATTCAGTTAATAATAGACAAAACAAAACAAACTATGAATGCATTAATGTCACCTCATATGAAACATTTGATTTCCAAACCATTAATTTCTGAATAGATATGGCAGGTTTCAGGACACTGATATATCTGAATATGTTGAAAAAAAATGACTGCCACTATTTTCACCACCAAAGAATATCAGTGTGGTTTTAATATGATTTGACTCTTTGCAGGCTGTCAGGCTGTGGAGTCACAGAGGAAGGCTGTGCTTCTCTGGTCTCAGCTCTGAGGTCAAACCCCTCACACCTGAGAGAGCTGGACCTGAGCTACAATCACCCAGGAGACTCAGGAGTCAGACTGCTCTCTGCTGGACTGGAGGATCCACACTGCAGACTGGAGAAACTCAAGTATGTAGAGGGTTTATGTCAATGTTCATATCAGACATGTTGGACTTATCAGGCTAGTTAAGACAAACATTCTGACCACCACTTGGACAAAGTTATATGCTGACTGTGTGTGTCCAGTGTGTTTGGCCATCCTTTCACACAATGGACACACTCACTGAACACACACTGGACACACACACTGGGCACACATAGGACACCAACAGGACACACACACACTGGACACAATATGTTGCTCATTACCTTCCACAGCAATAATCATTTCACCACAGGGGTGTTGTGGTTAAGTAACTAAATATTCTGTTAATTTTCACATATCAATCACAATTAAAGCTTAATTGTCCTTCTACATTCTACTTTTTAAATTAACAGATTATTTGTGAAGTCATGATGATCTCTTTGTCAGGCTGTCAGGCTGTGGAGTCACAGAGGAAGGCTGTGCTTCTCTGGTCTCAGCTCTGAGGTCAAACCCCTCACACCTGAGAGAGCTGGACCTGAGCTACAATCACCCAGGAGACTCAGGAGTCAGACTGCTCTCTGCTGGACTGGAGGATCCACACTGCAGACTGGAGAAACTCAAGTATGTAGAGGGTTTATGTCAATGTTCATATCAGACATGTTGGACTTATCAGGCTAGTTAAGACAAACATTCTGACCACCACTTGGACAAAGTTATATGCTGACTGTGTGTGTCCAGTGTGTTTGGCCATCCTTTCACACAATGGACACACTCACTGAACACACACTGGACACACACACTGGGCACACATAGGACACCAACAGGACACACACACACTGGACACAATATGTTGCTCATTACCTTCCACAGCAATAATCATTTCACCACAGGGGTGTTGTGGTTAAGTAACTAAATATTCTGTTAATTTTCACATATCAATCACAATTAAAGCTTAATTGTCCTTCTACATTCTACTTTTTAAATTAACAGATTATTTGTGAAGTCATGATGATCTCTTTGTCAGGCTGTCAGGCTGTGGAGTCACAGAGGAAGGCTGTGCTTCTCTGGTCTCAGCTCTGAGGTCAAACCCCTCACACCTGAGAGAGCTGGATCTGAGTAACAATGACCTGAAGGATTCAGGAGTGAAGCTGCTCTCTGCCCTACTGGAGGATCCCCACTGTAAACTGGAGACTCTGAGGTCAGTATTCCTGTAGTTGGTCAACAAGTGATAACTGTTCACCAGATCCACATGTGTTTACCAGATACACATAGTCCACACCATATGTGTTTGGACAGTGAGGTTTATAGTTTTAAATGTGGTGCTCTACATTATAGTTTTAAATTTGATTGTGTTTTAGATAATATTTTAGAAACTAAATGGTGTATATATTAGTACATAGAATGTCACCTTTTATTTGAGAGGATTCATGTTTTATCATTTAGAAAAAATGTGACACGTATTAAAATATCCTCAAATAAAAGGTGACATTATATACTGTCACCTCATGTGAAACATTTGATCTGAAATCCAAAATGTTGGAGTATAGAGACACATTTAAAATGTTACCTTCACTGTCTAAATTGATATGGTGTGGACTGTATACTCAATACAATCTAAATCTGATTCCTCACTGTCTAAATAGATATGGTGTGGACTGTATACTCAATACAATCTAAATCTGACTCGTTGCAGGCTGTCAGGCTGTCTAGTCACAGAGGAAGGCTGTGCTTCTCTGGTCTCAGCTCTGGAGTCAAACCCCTCACACCTGAGAGAGCTGGATCTGAGTAACAATGACCTGAAGGATTCAGGAGTGAAGCTGCTCTCTGCTGGACTGGGGAATCCCCACTGTAAACTGGAGACGCTGAGGTCAGTATTATCAGATATGAAAGCACTTTATGTACGTAGCACTTTATGTACTCTGAGGTCAGTATTCCTGTAGTTGGTCAACAAGTGATAACTGTTCACCAGATCCACATGTGTTTACCAGACACACATAGTCCACACCATATGTGTTTGGACAGTGAAGCTTACAGTTTAAATGTGGTGCTCTGCTCCAGCATTTTGGATTTGAGATATAATGTTTCATATTAGGAGACAGTACAACATTTGACATTTTATTTAAAGGTATTTATATATATATATTTTACCTTTTACAAATGAAAGCACATTATGGACATAGTTCTCCATTTGAAGAAGTCTTAAAAAAATATACTGCCACTATTTAAACCACCAAACAATATTATAGAATGATTTGACTCTTTGCAGGCTGTCAGACTGTCTGGTCACAGAGGAAGGATGTGCTTATCTGGTCTCAGCTCTGAGGTCAAACCCCTCACACCTGAGAGAGCTGGACCTGAGCTACAATCACCCAGGAGACTCAGGAGTCAGACTGCTCTCTGCTGGACTGGAGGATCCACACTGCAGACTGGAGAAACTCAAGTATGTAGAGGGTTTATGTCATTGTTCATATCAGACATTGTTGACTTATCAGGCTAGTTAAAACAAACATTCTGACCACCACTTGGACACAGTTATATCCTGATAACAAAGTTGAGTGTAAACTCTCACTCACTCTGGACACAGACACACAGGACACACACACACAGGACACACACACACACACAGAGGACACAGGACTTATACACACACTGGACTCACGCACACACACAGGACACACACACTGGACACACACACACACAGGTCACACATACACTGGACACACACACACGCTGGACTCACACACACAGACACACACAAGCACTGGACACACACTGGACACACTGGACACACACACTCTGGACACACACACTCTGGACACACACACTCTGGACACACACACACTGGACACACACTGGACACACACACACTGGACACACACTGGACACACACACACACACACACACTGGACACACACACACTGGACACACACACTGGACACACACACACACTGGACACACACAGACACACACTGGACACACACACACACACAGGACAAACATTCGCTTGATATATACGTGTGTGTGTGTGTGTGTGTGTGTGTGTGTGTGTGTGTGTGTGTGTGTGTGTGTGTGTGTGTGTGTGTGTGTGTGTGTGTGTGTGTGTGTGTGTGTGTGTGTGTGTGTGTGTGTGTGTGTGTGCGTGCGTGTCCAGTTTGTCCTGTGTGTGTGTGTGTGTGTGTGTGTGTGTGTGTGTGTGTGTGTGTGTGTGTGTGTGTGTGTGTGTGTGTGTGTGTGTGTGTGTGCGTGTGCAGTTTGTCCTGTGTGTGTGTGTGTGTGTGTGTGTGTGTGTGTGTGTGTGTGTGTGTGTGTGTGTGTGTGTGTGTGTGTGTGTGTGTGTGTGTGTGTGTGTGTGTGTGTGTGTGTGTGTGTGTGTGTGCGTGTCCAGTTTCTCCTGTGTTCAGGTGTGTCACTCAATGACTGTCTGTTCTTCTGCTTACTGCTACAGTGTGGAACATGGTGGAGAGAACAGAATGAAACCTGGACTTAGAAAATGTGAGTGTTGACTGCTGTGAAGAATATGACTAAGAATAAGTCTTAATTCAAGTTCAGTCAAAGTCAAAGACCACCATCATTACTGACTTGGTCATATTAAATATCAGCTGTAGTTCTACAGAAGCAAAAATCAGGGACACCAAAGTTTACAAAGAGTTGATTTGACTGTGTGTGTGTGTGTGTGTGTGTGTGTGTGTGTGTGTGTGTGTGTGTGTGTGTGTGTGTGTGTGTGTGTGTGTGTGTGTGTGTGTGTGTGTGTGTGTGTGTGTGTGTGTGTGTGTGTGTGTGTGTGTGTGTGTGTGTGTGTGTGTGTAATTAATGGGAATAAGTGTGTTTTATATTACCATACAGTATAACATATGATCATTCAACAAGTCTCAAGTTACCTTAACTTCTCCTTTTGATACCTAGAAACATCTACATTAAATGAATTAGTGAAAAGTGAGTTAACATTCTAATGTGAATGATGATGATTTCTAATATTGTGTCTGGTTTCATCCATCAGATGTCTGTGATCTCACACTGGACCTAAACACAGTAAACAGACTCCTCTCTCTGTCTGAGGAGAACAGAAAGGTGACATGGAGGACAGAGGAGCAGCCGTATCCTGATCACCCAGAGAGATTTGAGGACTGTGGACAGGTGCTGTGTAGAGAGGGTCTGACTGGGCGCTGTTACTGGGAGGTAGAGTGGAGTGGAGGGGCTGTTATAGGAGTGACATATAAAGGAATCAGCAGGAGAGGAAGGGTTAAGAACTGTTGTCTTGGATATAATGACAAGTCCTGGAGTCTGTTCTGCTCTCACAACAGTTACATTGCCTGGCACAATGATAATTCCACTACCATAGACGTCCCCTCCTCCAGACCCCACAGAGTAGGAGTGTATCTGGACTGGCCAGCCGGCACTCTGTCCTTCTATAGAGCCTCCTCTGACACACTGACCCACCTGATCACATTCACCTCCACATTCAGTGATCCTCTCTATCCAGGGTTTGGGGTTTGGGGTGATGGTGACTCAGTGTCCCTATAAACCATGTTAACACACACACACACACACATTGTTTAGGGTTCGGTGGGATGTCGACTCAGTGACACACACACACACACACACACACACACACACACACACACACACACACACACACACACACACACACACACACACACACACACACACACACACACACACACACACACACACACGCTGGACACACACACACACACACACACACACACACACACACACACACACACACACACACACACACACACACACACACACACACACACACACACACACACACACTGGGCAAAGACACACTCACACTGGACTCACACTAGACACACACACAATGGACACACACACACTGGACACACACTAGACACACACACAATGGACACACACACACTGGACACACACACACTGGACACGCACTAGACACACACACACTGGACACACACTAGACACACACACAATGGACACACACTAGACACACACACACTGGACACACACACAATGGACACACACTAGACACACACACACTGGACACACACTAGACACACACACACATACACACCCACTGGACAAACACACACTGGACAAATACACACACACACACACTGGACACACACACAATGGACACACACTAGACACACACACACTGGACACACACACTGGACACACACACAATGGACACACACTAGACACACACACACTGGACACACACACACTAGACACACACACAATGGACACACACTAGACACACACACAATGGACACACACTAGACACACACACTGGACACACACTAGACACACACACACTGGACACACACTAGACAAACACACACTGGACACACACACAATGGACACACACTAGACACACACACACTGGACAAATACACACACACACACATACACACACACTGGACACACACACACACTGTACAAATACACACACACGCACTCTGGACACACACACACACTGGACACACACACACACTGGACACACACACACACTGGACACACACACACTCTGGACACACACACACACTGGACACACACACACTGGACAAACACACACACTGGACACACACACACTGTTAGAGCCGATTTGGACATATTTGTATAAAAGACCGAACATATGGAGCTCCATGTATATTTGTGTAAATATATTAAATATGAATGTAAATTATGAAATATTAGGTACGTACCTTTATGATTTATATTTACCTGATTGAGATATATTAATTTGTTGTTAGTGTAACTCAGCCATTTGGCCCCCCCTCTTGCCTGTTCATTGTATTGTGGTAATTGTGTTAATAGGCAGGAAGTTGGGCCTTCGGGAGGGGGAGAGTCCTTGCTAGATGCGGGAGCGGTATAGTTTTTTGACCATACAGACATACATACAGACATACAGACATACAGACATAGACATACAGGTCATAATATGTATTTTCCATATCAAGTATTTTGTGCTTTAAGTTGATTGGAGACTCATTTATTTGTTAGATATAAGAAGAATAAACTTTTTTGTTGCACCATATCCCTGGATGTCATGGAATGTTTGGCCGTTTGGAAACCTTGAGTGTGGACTGTATGCATACCAAACAACCCCGCTTCAGGCTTGGGCAGTGGCTATGGTAAAGACGAAAGGAAGCCACTACACCCTGGTCTATAGACCTATGATACAGACTGAGATCACCCTGGTCTATAGACCTATGTTACAGTAGGAGATCACCCTGGTCTATAGGCCTATGATACAGTAGGAGATCACCCTGGTCTATAGACCTATGATACAGTAGGAGATCACTCTGTTCTACAGACCTATGATACAGTAGGAGATCACCTTGGTCTATAAAGCTATCTTACAGTAGGAGATAACCCTGGCCTATAGACCTATGATGCAGTAGGAGATCACACTGGTCTATAGACCTATGATACAAACTGAGATCACCCTGGTCTATAGACCTATGATACAGTAGGAGATCACCCTGGTCTATAGACCTATGATACAGTAGGAGATCACCCTGGTCTATAGACCTATGATACCGTAGAAGATCACACTTGTTTATTGACCAATGATACAGTCGGAGATCACCCTGGTCTATAGACCTATGATACAGTAGGAGATCACCCTGGTCTATAGACCTATGATACAGTAGGAGATCACCCTGGTCTATAGACCTATTATGCAGGAAGAGATCACTCTGGTCTATAGACCTATGAAACAGTAGAAGTAGAAGATCACACTGGTCTATTGACCTATGATACAGTAGGAGATCGCCCTGATCTATAGACCTATGATACAGTAGGAGATCACCCTGGTCTATAGGCCTATGATACAGTAGGAGATCACCCTGGTCTATAGGCCTATGATACAGTAGGAGATCATCCTGTTCTATAGACCTATGATACAGTAGGAGATCACCCTGGTCTATAGACCTTTGATACAGTAGGAGATCACCCGGGTCTATAGACCTATGATACAGTAGGAGATCACCCTGGTCTATAGACATATGATACAGTAGGAGATCACCCTGGTCTATAGACCTATGATACAGTAGGAGATCACCCTGGTCTATAGACCTATGATAAAGTAGGAGATCACCCTGGTCTATAGACATATGATACAGTAGGAGATCATCCTGGTCTATAGACCGATGATGCAGTAGGAGTACACTCTGTTCTACAGACCTATGATACAGTAGGAGATCACCTTGGTCTATAAAGCTATCTTACATTAGGAGATAACCCTGGCCTATAGACCTATGATGCAGTAGGAGATCACACTGGTCTATAGACCTATGATACAAACTGAGATCACCCTGGTCTATAGATCTATGATACAGTAGGAGATCACCCTGGTCTATAGACCTATGATACAGTAGGAGATCATCCTGGTCTATAGACCTATGATAGAGTAGGAGATCACCCTGGTTAATAGACCTATGATGCAGTAAGAGATCACCCTGGTCTATAGACCTATGATACAGTAGGAGATCACCCTGGTCTATAGACCTATGATACAGTAGGAGATCACCCTGGTCTATAGGCCTATGATACAGTCAGAGATCACCCTGGTCTATAGACCTATGCTACAGGAGGAGATCATCCTGGTCTATAGACCTATGACACAGTAGGAGATCACCCTGGTCCATAGACCTATGATACAGTAGGAGATCACCCTGGTCTATAGACCTATGATACAGTAGGAGATCACTCTGTTCTACAGACCTATTATACAGTAGGAGATCACCTTGGTCTATAAAGCTATCTTACAGTAGGAGATAACCCTGGCCTATAGACCTATGATGCAGTAGGAGATCACACTGGTCTATAGACCTATGATACAGACTGAGATCACCCTGGTCTATAGACCTATGATACAGTAGGAGATCACCCTGGTCTATAGACCTATGATACAGTCGGAGATCACCCTGGTCCATAGACCTATGATACAGTTGGAGATCACCCTGGTCTATAGACCTATGATACAGTAGAATATCACCCTGATCTATAGACATATGATACAGTAGGAGATCACCCTGGTCTATAGACCTATGATGCAGAAGGAGATCACACTGGTCTATAGAACTATGATACAGACTGAGATCACCCTGGTCTATAGACCTATGATACAGTAGGAGATCACCCTGGTCTATAGACCTATGATACAGTAGGAGATCATCCTGGTCTATAGACCTATGATACAGTAGGAGATCACCCTGGTTTATAGGCCTATGATACCGTCAGAGATCACCCTGGTCTATAGACCGATGATGCAGTAGGAGATCACTCTGTTCTACAGACCTATGATACAGTAGGAGATTACCTTGGTCTATAAAGCTATCTTACAGTAGGAGATCACCCTGGCCTATAGACCTATGATGCAGTAGGAGATCACACTGGTCTATAGACCTATGATACAGACTGAGATCACCCTGGTCTATAGACCTATGATACAGTAGGAGATCACCCTGGTCTATAGACATATGATACAGTATGAGACCACCCTGGTCTATAGACCTATGATACAGTAGGAGATCACCCTGGTCTATTGACCTATAATACAGCAGGAGATGATCCTGGTCTATAGACCTATGATACAGTAGGAGATCACCCTGGTCTATAGACCTATGATACAGTAGGAGATCACCCGGGTCTATAGACTTATTATGCAGGAATAGATCAGTCTGGTCTGTAGACCTATGAAACAGTAGAAGATCACACTCGTCCATTGACCTATGATACAGTAGGAGATCTCCCTAGACTATAGACCTATGATACAGTCGGAGATCACCCTGATCTATAGACCTATGATACAGTAGGAGATCACCCTGGTCCATAGACCTATGATACAGTAGGAGATCACCCTGGTTTATAGACCTATGATGCAGTAGGAGACCACACTGGTCTATACACCTATGATACAGACTGAGATCACCCTGGTCTATAGACCTATGATACAGTAGGAGATCACCCTGGTCTATAGACCTATTATGCAGGAAAAGATCACTCTGGTCTATAGACCTATTATGCAGAAATAGATCACTCTGGTCTATAGACCTATGAAACAGTAGAAGATCACACTGGTCTATTGACCTATGATACAGTAGGAGATCTCCCTAGTCTATAGACCTATGATACAGTCGGAGATCACCCTGGTCTATAGACCTATGATACAGTAGGAGATCACCCTGGTCTATAGACCTATGATACAGTAGGAGATCACACTGGTCTATAGACCTATGATGCAGTAGGAGATCACTCTGTTCTACAGACCTATGATACAGTAGGAGATCACCTTGGTCTATAAAGCTATCTTACAGTAGGAGATCACCCTGGTCTATAGACCTATGATACAGTAGGAGATCACCCTGGTCCATAGACCTATGATACAGTAGGAGATCACCCTGGTCTATAGACCTATGATACAGTAGGAGATCACCCTGGTCTATAGACTTATTATGCAGGAATAGATCACTCTGGTCTGTAGACCTATGAAACAGTAGAAGATCACACTCGTCTATAGACCTATGATACAGTCGGAGATCACCCTGATCTATAGACCTATGATACAGTAGGAGATCACCCTGGTCCATAGACCTATGATACAGTATGAGATCACCCTGGTTTATAGACCTATGATGCAGTAGGAGACCACACTGGTCTATAGACCTATGATACAGACTGAGATCACCTGGTCTATAGACCTATGATACAGTAGGAGATCACCCTGGTCTATAGACCTATGATACAGTAGGAGATCACCCTGGTCTATAGACCTATTATGCAGGAAAAGATCACTCTGGTCTATAGACCTATTATGCAGGAATAGATCACTCTGGTCTATAGACCTATGAAACAGTAGAGGATCACACTGGTCTATTGACCTATGATACAGTAGGAGATCTCCCTAGTCTATAGACCTATGATACAGTCGGAGATCACCCTGGTCTATAGACCTATGATACAGTAGGAGATCACCCTGGTCTATAGACCTATGATACAGTAGGAGATCACACTGGTCTATAGACCTATGATGCAGTAGGAGATCACTCTGTTCTACAGACCTATGATACAGTAGGAGATCACCTTGGTCTATAAAGCTATCTTACAGTAGGAGATCACCCTGGTCTATAGACCTATGATACAGTAGGAGATCACCCTGGTCCATAGACCTATGATACAGTAGGAGATCACCCTGGTCTATAGACCTATGATACAGTAGGAGATCACCCTGGTCTATAGACTTATTATGCAGGAATAGATCACTCTGGTCTGTAGACCTATGAAACAGTAGAAGATCACACTCGTCTATAGACCTATGATACAGTCGGAGATCACCCTGATCTATAGACCTATGATACAGTAGGAGATCACCCTGGTCCATAGACCTATGATACAGTATGAGATCACCCTGGTTTATAGACCTATGATGCAGTAGGAGACCACACTGGTCTATAGACCTATGATACAGACTGAGATCACCCTGGTCTATAGACCTATGATACAGTAGGAGATCACCCTGGTCTATAGACCTATGATACAGTAGGAGATCACCCTGGTCTATAGACCTATTATGCAGGAAAAGATCACTCTGGTCTATAGACCTATTATGCAGGAATAGATCACTCTGGTCTATAGACCTATGAAACAGTAGAGGATCACACTGGTCTATTGACCTATGATACAGTAGGAGATCTCCCTAGTCTATAGACCTATGATACAGTCGGAGATCACCCTGATCTATAGACCTATGATAAAGTAGAAGATCACCCTGGTCTATAGACCTATGATACAGTAGGAGATCACACTGGTCTATAGACCTATGATACAGACTGAGATCACCCTGGTCTATAGACCTATGATACAGTAGGAGATCACCCTGGTCTATAGACCTATGATACAGTAGGAGATCATCCTGGTCTATAGACCTATGATACAGTAGGAGATCACCCTGGTCTATAGGCCTATGATACAGTCGGAGATCACCCTGGTCTATAGACCGATGATGCAGTAGGAGATCACTCTGTTCTACAGACCTATGATAAAGTAGGAGATCACCTTGGTCTATAAAGCTATCTTACAGTAGGAGATCACTCTGGTCTATAGACCTATGATATATTAGAAGATCACACTTGTCTATTGACCTATGATACAGTAGGAGATCACCCTGGTCTATAGACCTATGATACAGTAGGAGATCACCCTGGTCTATAGAACTATGATACAGTAGGAGATCACCCTGGTTAATAGACCTATGATGCAGTAGGAGATCACCCTGGTCTATAGACCTATGATACAGTCGGAGATCACCCTGGTCTATAGAGCTATGCTACAGTAGAAGATCACACTTGTCTATAGACCTATGATACAGTAGGAGATCACCCTGGTCTATAGACCTATGATACAGTAGGAGATCACCCTGGTCTATAGACCTATGATACAGTAGGACATCACCCTGGTCTATAGACCTATTATGCAGGAATAGATCACTCTGGTCTATAGACCTATGAAACAGTAGAAGATCACACTGGTCTATTGACCTATGATACAGTAGGAGATCACCCTGGTTTATAGACCTATGATACAGTAGGAGATCACCCTGGTCTATAGACCTATGATACAGTCGGAGATCACCCTGATCTATAGACCTATGATACAGTAGGAGATCACCCTGGTCTATAGAACTATGATACAGTAGGAGATCACCCTGGTTAATAGACCTATGATGCAGTAAGAGATCACCCTGGTCTATAGACCTATGATACAGTAGGAGATCACCCCGGTCTATAGAGCTATGCTACAGTAGAAGATCACACTTGTCTATAGACCTATGATACAGTAGGAGATCACCCTGGTCTATAGACCTATGATACAGTAGGAGATCATCCTGGTCTATAGACCGATGATGCAGTAGGAGATCACTCTGTTCTACAGACCTATGATACATTAGGAGATCACCTTGGTCTATAAAGCTATCTTACATTAGGAGATCACCCTGGCCTATAGACCTATGATGCAGAAGGAGATCACACTGGTCTATAGAACTATGATACAGACTGAGATCACCCTGGTCTATAGACCTATGATACAGTAGGAGATCACCCTGGTCTATAGACCTATGATACAGTAGGAGATCATCCTGGTCTATAGACCTATGATACAGTAGGAGATCACCCTGGTTTATAGGCCTATGATACCGTCAGAGATCACCCTGGTCTATAGACCGATGATGCAGTAGGAGATCACTCTGTTCTACAGACCTATGATACAGTAGGAGATCACCTTGGTCTATAAAGCTATCTTACAGTAGGAGATCACCCTGGCCTATAGACCTATGATGCAGTAGAAGATCACACTGGTCTATAGACCTATGATACAGACTGAGATCACCCTGGTCTATAGACCGATGATGCAGTAGGAGATCACCCTGGTCTATAGACATATGATACAGTAGGAGATCACCCTGGTCTATAAAGCTATCTTACAGTAGGAGAACACCCTGGCCTATAGACCTATGATACAGTAGGAGATCACCCTGGTCTATAGGCCTATGATACAGTCGGAGATCACCCTGGTCTATAGACCGATGATGCAGTAGGAGATCACTCTGTTCTACAGACCTATGATAAAGTAGGAGATCACCTTGGTCTATAAAGCTATCTTACAGTAGGAGATCACCCTGGCCTATAGACCTATGATGCAGTAGGAGATCACACTGGTCTATAGACCTATGATACATACTGAGATCACCCTGGTCCATAGACCTATGATACAGTAGGAGATCACCCTGGTCTATAGACCTATGCTACAGTAGAATATCACACTTGTCTATTGACCTATGATACAGTAGGAGATCACCCTGGTCTATAGACCTATGATACAGTAGGAGATCACCCTGGTCTATAGACCTATGATACAGTAGGAGATCACCCGGGTCTATAGACCTATGATACAGTAGGAGATCATGCTGGTCTATAGACATATGATACAGTAGGAGATCACCCTGGTCTATAGACCTATGATACAGTAGGAAATCACCCTGGTCTATAGACCAATGATGCAGTAGGAGATCACTCTGTTCTACAGACCTATGATACAGTAGGAGATCACCTTGGTCTATAAAGCTATCTTACAGTAGGAGATCACCCTGGTCTATAGACCTATGATACAGTAGGAGATCACCCTGGTCTATAGACCTATGATACAGTAGGAGACCACCCTGGTCTATAGACCTATGATACAGTAGGAGATCACCCTGGTCTATAGACCTATGATACAGTAGGAAATCACCCTGGTCTATAGACCGATGATGCAGTAGGAGATCACTCTGTTCTACAGACCTATGATACAGTAGGAGATCACCTTGGTCTATAAAGCTATCTTACAGTAGGAGATCACCCTGGTCTATAGACCTATGATACAGTAGGAGATCACCCTGGTCTATAGACCTATGATACAGTAGGAAATCACCCTGGTCTATAGACCAATGATGCAGTAGGAGATCACTCTGTTCTACAGACCTATGATACAGTAGGAGATCACCTTGGTCTATAAAGCTATCTTACAGTAGGAGATCACCCTGGCCTATAGACCTATGATGCAGTAGAAGATCACACTGGTCTATAGACCTATGATACAGACTGAGATCACCCTGGTCTATAGACCGATGATGCAGTAGGAGATCACCCTGGTCTATAGACATATGATACAGTAGGAGATCACCCTGGTCTATAAAGCTATCTTACAGTAGGAGAACACCCTGGCCTATAGACCTATGATACAGTAGGAGATCACCCTGGTCTATAGGCCTATGATACAGTCGGAGATCACCCTGGTCTATAGACCGATGATGCAGTAGGAGATCACTCTGTTCTACAGACCTATGATAAAGTAGGAGATCACCTTGGTCTATAAAGCTATCTTACAGTAGGAGATCACCCTGGCCTATAGACCTATGATGCAGTAGGAGATCACACTGGTCTATAGACCTATGATACATACTGAGATCACCCTGGTCCATAGACCTATGATACAGTAGGAGATCACCCTGGTCTATAGACCTATGCTACAGTAGAATATCACACTTGTCTATTGACCTATGATACAGTAGGAGATCACCCTGGTCTATAGACCTATGATACAGTCGGAGATCACCCTGGTCTATAGACCTATGATACAGTAGGAGATCACCCGGGTCTATAGACCTATGATACAGTAGGAGATCATGCTGGTCTATAGACATATGATACAGTAGGAGATCACCCTGGTCTATAGACCTATGATACAGTAGGGAATCACCCTGGCCTATAGACCAATGATGCAGTAGGAGATCACTCTGTTCTACAGACCTATGATACAGTAGGAGATCACCTTGGTCTATAAAGCTATCTTACAGTAGGAGATCACCCTGGTCTATAGACCTATGATACAGTAGGAGATCACCCTGGTCTATAGACCTATGATACAGTAGGAGACCACCCTGGTCTATAGACCTATGAAACAGTAGAAGATCACACTGGTCTATTGACCTATGATACAGTAGGAGATCTCCCTAGTCTATAGACCTATGATACAGTCGGAGATCACCCTGATCTATAGACCTATGATACAGTAGGAGATCACCCTGGTCCATAGACCTATGATACAGTAGGAGATCACCCTGGTCTATAGACCTATGATACAGTAGGAGATCACCCTGGTCTATAGACCTATGATACAGTAGGAGACCACCCTGGTCTATAGACCTATGATACAGTAGGAGATCACCCTGGTCTATTGACCTATGATACAGTAGGAAATCACCCTGGTCTATAGACCGATGATGCAGTAGGAGATCACTCTGTTCTACAGACCTATGATACAGTAGGAGATCACCTTGGTCTATAAAGCTATCTTACAGTAGGAGATCACCCTGGTCTATAGACCTATGATAAAGTAGGAGATCACCCTGGTCCATAGACCTATGATACAGTAGGAGATCACCCTGGTCTATAGACCTATGATACAGTAGGAGATCACCCTGGTCTATATACTTATTATGCAGGAATAGATCACTCTGGTCTGTAGACCTATGAAACAGTAGAAGATCACACTCGTCTATTGACCTATGATACAGTAGGAGATCTCCCTAGTCTATAGACCTATGATACAGTCGGAGATCACCCTGATCTATAGACCTATGATACAGTAGGAGATCACCCTGGTCCATAGACCTATGATACAGTAGGAGATCACCCTGGTCTATAGACCTATGATACAGTCGGAGATCACCCTGATCTATAGACCTATGACACAGTAGGAGATCACCCTGGTCCATAGACCTATGATACAGTAGGAGATCACCCTGGTTTATAGACCTATGATGCAGTAGGAGACCACACTGGTCTATAGACCTATGATACAGACTGAGATCACCCTGGTCTATAGACCTATGATACAGTAGGAGATCACCCTGGTCTATAGACCTATGATACAGTAGGAGATCACCCTGGTCTATAGACCTATTATGCAGGAAAAGATCACTCTGGTCTATAGACCTATTATGCAGTAAGAGATCACTCTGGTCTATAGACCTATGATATATTAGAAGATCACACTTGTTTATTGACCTATGATACAGTAGGAGATCACCCTGGTCTATAGACCTATGACACAGTAGGAGATCACCCTGGTCTATCGACCTATGATACAGTAGGAGATCACCCTGGTCTTTAGGCGTATGATACAGTAGGAGATCACCCTGGTCTATAGACCTATGATACAGTAGGAGATCACCCTGGTATATAGACCTATGATACAGTAGGAGATCACCCTGATCTATAGACCTATGATACAGTAGGAGATCACCCTGGTCTATAGAACTATGATACAGTAGGAGATCATCCTGGTTTATAGACCTATGATACAGTAGGAGATCATCCTGGTCTATAGACCTATGATAGAGTAGGAGATCACCCTGGTTAATAGACCTATGATGCAGTAAGAGATCACCCTGGTCTATAGACCTATGATACAGTAGGAGATCACCCCGGTCTATAGAGCTATGCTACAGTAGAAGATCACACTTGTCTATAGACCTATGATACAGTAGGAGATCACCCTGGTCTATAGACCTATGATACAGTAGGAGATCATCCTGGTCTATAGACCGATGATGCAGTAGGAGATCACTCTGTTCTACAGACCTATGATACATTAGGAGATCACCTTGGTCTATAAAGCTATCTTACATTAGGAGATCACCCTGGCCTATAGACCTATGATGCAGAAGGAGATCACACTGGTCTATAGAACTATGATACAGACTGAGATCACCCTGGTCTATAGACCTATGATACAGTAGGAGATCACCCTGGTCTATAGACCTATGATACAGTAGGAGATCACCCTGATCTATAGACCTATGATACAGTAGGAGATCACCCTGGTCTATAGAACTATGATACAGTAGGAGATCATCCTGGTTTATAGACCTATGATACAGTAGGAGATCATCCTGGTCTATAGACCTATGATAGAGTAGGAGATCACCCTGGTTAATAGACCTATGATGCAGTAAGAGATCACCCTGGTCTATAGACCTATGATACAGTAGGAGATCACCCCGGTCTATAGAGCTATGCTACAGTAGAAGATCACACTTGTCTATAGACCTATGATACAGTAGGAGATCACCCTGGTCTATAGACCGATGATGCAGTAGGAGATCACTCTGTTCTACAGACCTATGATACATTAGGAGATCACCTTGGTCTATAAAGCTATCTTACATTAGGAGATCACCCTGGCCTATAGACCTATAATGCAGAAGGAGATCACACTGGTCTATAGAACTATGATACAGACTGAGATCACTCTGGTCTATAGACCTATGATACAGTAGGAGATCACCCTGGTCTATAGACCTATGATACAGTAGGAGATCATCCTGGTCTATAGACCTATGATACAGTAGGAGATCACCCTGGTTTATAGGCCTATGATACCGTCAGAGATCACCCTGGTCTATAGACTGATGATGCAGTAGGAGATCACTCTGTTCTACAGACCTATGATACAGTAGGAGATCACCTTGGTCTATAAAGCTATGTTACAGTAGGAGATCACCCTGGCCTATAGACCTATGATGCAGTAGAAGATCACCCTGGTCTATAGACATATGATACAGTAGGAGATCACCCTGGTCTATAAAGCTATCTTACAGTAGGAGAACACCCTGGCCTATAGACCTATGATACAGTAGGAGATCACCCTGGTCTATAGGCCTATGATACAGTCGGAGATCACCCTGGTCTATAGACCGATGATGCAGTAGGAGATCACTCTGTTCTACAGACCTATGATAAAGTAGGAGATCACCTTGGTCTATAAAGCTATCTTACAGTAGGAGATCACCCTGGCCTATAGACCTATGATGCAGTAAGAGATCACACTGGTCTATAGACCTATGATACATACTGAGATCACCCTGGTCTATAGACCTATGATACAGTAGGAGATCACCCTGGTCTATAGACCTATGCTACAGTAGAAGATCACACTTGTCTATTGACCTATGATACAGTAGGAGATCACCCTGGTCTATAGACCTATGATACAGTCGGAGATCACCCTGGTCTATAGACCTATGATACAGTAGGACATCCCCCTGGTCTTTAGACCTATGATGCAGTAAGAGATCACCCTGGTCTATAGACCTATGATACAGTAGGAGATCACCCTGGTCTATAGACCTATGATACAGTAGGAGATCACCCTGGTCTATAGACCTATTATGCAGGAATAGATCACTCTGGTCTATAGACCTATGAAACAGTAGAAGATCACACTGGTCTATTGACCTATGATACAGTAGGAGATCACCCTGGTTTCTAGACCTATGATACAGTAGGAGATCACCCTGGTCTATAGACCTATGATACAGTAGGAGATCACCCTGGTCTATAGACCTATGATACAGTCGGAGATCACCCTGATCTATAGACCTATGATACAGTAGGATAACACCCTGGTCTATAGAACTATGATACAGTAGGAGATCACCTTGGTTTATAGACCTATGATACAGTAGGAGATCACCCTGGTCTATAGACCTATGATACAGTCGGAGATCACCCTGATCTATAGACCTATGATACAGTAGGAGATCACCCTGGTTTATAGACCTATGATACAGTAGGAGATCATCCTGGTCTATAGACCTATGATAGAGTAGGAGATCACCCTGGTTAATAGACCTATGATGCAGTAAGAGATCACCCTGGTCTATAGACCTATGATACAGTAGGAGATCACCCCGGTCTATAGAGCTATGCTACAGTAGAAGATCACACTTGTCTATAGACCTATGATACAGTAGGAGATCACCCTGGTCTATAGACCTATAATACAGTAGGAGATCATCCTGGTCTATAGACCGATGATGCAGTAGGAGATCACTCTGTTCTACAGACCTATGATACATTAGGAGATCACCTTGGTCTATAAAGCTATCTTACATTAGGAGATCACCCTGGCCTATAGACCTATGATGCAGAAGGAGATCACACTGGTCCATAGAACTATGATACAGACTGAGATCACCCTGGTCTATAGACCTATGATACAGTAGGAGACCACCCTGGTCTATAGACCTATGATAGAGTAGGAGATCATCCTGGTCTATTGACCTATGATACAGTAGGAGATCATCCTGGTCTATAGACCTATGATGCAGTAGGAGATCACACTGGTCTATAGACCTATGATACATACTGAGATCACCCTGGTCTATAGACCTATGATACAGTAGGAGATCACCCTGGTCTATAGACCTATGCTACAGTAGAAGATCACACTTGTCTATTGACCTATGATACAGTAGGAGATCACCCTGGTCTATAGACCTATGATACAGTCGGAGATCACCCTGGTCTATAGACCTATGATACAGTAGGACATCCCCCTGGTCTTTAGACCTATGATGCAGTAAGAGATCACTCTGGTCTATAGACCTATGATATATTAGAAGATCACACTTGTCTATTGACCTATGATACAGTAGGAGATCACCCTGGTCTATAGACCTATGACACAGTAGGAGATCACCCTGGTCTATCGACCTATGATACAGTAGGAGATCACCGTGGTCTTTAGGCCTATGATACAGTAGGAGATCACCCTGGTCTATAGACCTATGATACAGTAGGAGATCACCCTGGTCTATAGACCTATGATACAGTAGGAGATCACCCTGGTCTATAGACCTATTATGCAGGAATAGATCACTCTGGTCTATAGACCTATGAAACAGTAGAAGATCACACTGGTCTATTGACCTATGATACAGTAGGAGATCACCCTGGTTTCTAGACCTATGATACAGTAGGAAATCACCCTGGTCTATAGACCTATGATACAGTAGGAGATCACCCTGGTCTATAGACCTATGATACAGTCGGAGATCACCCTGATCTATAGACCTATGATACAGTAGGATATCACCCTGGTCTATAGAACTATGATACAGTAGGAGATCACCTTGGTTTATAGACCTATGATACAGTAGGAGATCACCCTGGTCTATAGACCTATGATACAGTCGGAGATCACCCTGATCTATAGACCTATGATACAGTAGGAGATCACCCTGGTCTATAGAACTATGATACAGTAGGAGATCACCCTGGTTTATAGACCTATGATACAGTAGGAGATCATCCTGGTCTATAGACCTATGATAGAGTAGGAGATCACCCTGGTTAATAGACCTATGATGCAGTAAGAGATCACCCTGGTCTATAGACCTATGATACAGTAGGAGATCACCCTGGTCTATAGAGCTATGCTACAGTAGAAGATCACACTTGTCTATAGACCTATGATACAGTAGGAGATCACCCTGGTCTATAGACCTATGATACAGTAGGAGATCATCCTGGTCTATAGACCGATGATGCAGTAGGAGATCACTCTGTTCTACAGACCTATGATACATTAGGAGATCACCTTGGTCTATAAAGCTATCTTACATTAGGAGATCACCCTGGCCTATAGACCTATGATGCAGAAGGAGATCACACTGGTCTATAGAACTATGATACAGACTGAGATCACCCTGGTCTATAGACCTATGATACAGTAGAAGATCACACTTGTTTATAGACCTATGATACAGTAGCAGACCACCCTAGTCTATAGACCTATGATACAGTCGGAGATCACCCTGATCTATAGACCTATGATACAGTAGGAGATCACACTGGTCTATAGACCTATGATACAGACTGAGATCACCCTGGTCTATAGACCTATGATACAGTAGGAGATCACCCTGGTCTATAGACCTATGATACAGTAGATCACCCTGGTCTATAGACCTATTATGCAGGAATAGATCACTCTGGTCTGTAGACCTATGAAACAGTAGAAGATCACACTCGTCTATTGACCTATGATACAGTAGGAGATCTCCCTAGTCTATAGACCTATGATACAGTCAGATATCACCCTGATCTATAGACCTATGATACAGTAGGAGATCACCCTGGTCCATAGACCTATGATACAGTAGGAGATCACCCTGGTCTATAGACCTATGATGCAGTAGGAGACCACACTGGTCTATAGACCTATGATACAGACTGAGATCACCCTGGTCTATAGACCTATGATACAGTAGGAGATCACCCTGGTCTATAGACCTATGATACAGTAGGAGATCACCATGGTCTATAGACCTATGATACAGTAGGAGATCACCCTGGTCTATAGACCTATGATACAGTAGGAGATCATCCTGGTCTATAGACCTATGATACAGTAGGAGATCACCCTGGTCTATAGGCCTATGATACAGTCGGAGATCACCCTGGTCTATAGACCGATGATGCAGTAGGAGATCACTCTGTTCTACAGACCTATGATACAGTAGGAGATCACCTTGGTCTATAAAGCTATCTTACAGTAGGAGATCACCCTGGCCTATAGACCTATGATGCAGTAGGAGATCACACTGGTCTATATAGCTATGATACATACTGAGATCACCCTGGTCTATAGACCTATGATACAGTAGGAGATCACCCTGGTCTATAGACCTATGATACAGTAGGAGACCACCCTGGTCTATAGACCTATGATACAGTAGGAGATCACCCTGGTCTATAGACCTATGATACAGTAGGAGATCACCCTGGTCTATAGACCTATGATACAGTAGGAGATCACCATGGTCTATAGACCTATGATACAGTAGGAGATCACCCTGGTCTATAGACCTATGATACAGTAGGAGATCATCCTGGTCTATAGACCTATGATACAGTAGGAGATCACCCTGGTCTATAGGCCTATGATACAGTCGGAGATCACCCTGGTCTATAGACCGATGATGCAGTAGGAGATCACTCTGTTCTACAGACCTATGATACAGTAGGAGATCACCTTGGTCTATAAAGCTATCTTACAGTAGGAGATCACCCTGGCCTATAGACCTATGATGCAGTAGGAGATCACACTGGTCTATATAGCTATGATACATACTGAGATCACCCTGGTCTATAGACCTATGATACAGTAGGAGATCACCCTGGTCTATAGACCTATGATACAGTAGGAGACCACCCTGGTCTATAGACCTATGATACAGTAGGAGATCACCCTGGTCTATAGACCTATGATACAGTAGGAGATCACCCTGGTCTATAGACCTATGATACAGTCGGAGATCACCCTGGTCTATAGACCTATGATACAGTAGGACATCCCCCTGGTCTTTAGACCTATGATGAAGTAAGAGATCACTCTGGTCTATAGACCTATGATATATTAGAAGATCACACTTGTCTATTGACCTATGATACAGTAGGAGATCACCCTGGTCTATAGACCTATGACACAGTAGGAGATCACCCTGGTCTATCAACCTATGATACAGTAGGAGATCACCCTGGTCTTTAGGCCTATGATACAGTAGGAGATCACCCTGGTCTATAGACCTATGATACAGTAGGAGATCACCCTGGTCTATAGACCTATGATACAGTAGGAGATCACCCTGGTCTATAGACCTATTATGCAGGAATAGATCACTCTGGTCTATAGACCTATGAAACAGTAGAAGATCACACTGGTCTATTGACCTATGATACAGTAGGAGATCTCCCTGGTTTATAGACCTATGATACAGTAGGAGATCACCCTGGTCTATAGACCTATGATACAGTAGGAGAACACCCTGGTCTATAGACCTATGATACAGTCGGAGATCACCCTGGTCTATAGACCTATGATGCAGTAGGACATCCCCCTGGTCTTTAGACCTATGATGCAGTAAGAGATCACTCTGGTCTATAGACCTATGGAACAGTAGAAGATCACACTGGTCTATTGACCTATGATACAGTAGGAGATCACCCTGATCTATAGACCTATGATACAGTAGGAGATCACCCTGGTCTATAGACCTATGCTACAGTAGAAGATCACACTTGTCTATTGACCTATGATACAGTAGGAGATCACCCTGGTCTATAGACCTATGATACAGTCGGAGATCACCCTGGTCTATAGACCTATGATGCAGTAGGACATCCCCCTGGTCTTTAGACCTATGATGCAGTAAGAGATCACTCTGGTCTATAGACCTATGATATATTAGAAGATCACACTTGTCTATTGACCTATGATACAGTAGGAGATCACCCTGGTCTATAGACCTATGACACAGTAGGAGATCACCCTGGTCTATCGACCTATGATACAGTAGGAGATCACCCTGGTCTTTAGGCGTATGATACAGTAGGAGATCACCCTGGTCTATAGACCTATGATACAGTAGGAGATCACCCTGGTCTATAGACCTATGATACAGTAGGAGATCACCCAGGTCTATAGACCTATTATGCAGGAATAGATCACTCTGGTCTATAGACCTATGAAACAGTAGAAGATCACACTGGTCTATTGACCTATGATACAGTAGGAGATCACCCTGGTTTATAGACCTATGATACAGTAGGAGATCACCCTGGTCTATAGACCTATGATACAGTCGGAGATCACCCTGATCTATAGACCTATGATACAGTAGGAGATCACCCTGGTCTATAGACCTATGATACAGTCGGAGATCACCCTGATCTATAGACCTATGATACAGTAGGATATCACCCTGGTCTATAGAACTATGATACAGTAGGAGATCACCTTGGTTTATAGACCTATGATACAGTAGGAGATCACCCTGGTCTATAGACCTATGATACAGTCGGAGATCACCCTGATCTATAGACCTATGATACAGTAGGAGATCACCCTGGTCTATAGAACTATGATACAGTAGGAGATCACCCTGGTTTATAGACCTATGATACAGTAGGAGATCATCCTGGTCTATAGACCTATGATAGAGTAGGAGATCACCCTGGTTAATAGACCTATGATGCAGTAAGAGATCACCCTGGTCTATAGACCTATGATACAGTAGGAGATCACCCCGGTCTATAGAGCTATGCTACAGTAGAAGATCACACTTGTCTATAGACCTATGATACAGTAGGAGATCACCCTGGTCTATAGACCTATGATACAGTAGGAGATCATCCTGGTCTATAGACCGATGATGCAGTAGGAGATCACTCTGTTCTACAGACCTATGATACATTAGGAGATCACCTTGGTCTATAAAGCTATCTTACATTAGGAGATCACCCTGGCCTATAGACCTATGATGCAGAAGGAGATCACACTGGTCTATAGAACTATGATACAGACTGAGATCACCCTGGTCTATAGACCTATGATACAGTAGGAGACCACCCTGGTCTATAGACCTATGATACAGTAGAAGATCACACTTGTTTATAGACCTATGATACAGTAGCAGACCACCCTAGTCTATAGACCTATGATACAGTCGGAGATCACCCTGATCTATAGACCTATGATACAGTAGGAGATCACACTGGTCTATAGACCTATGATACAGACTGAGATCACCCTGGTCTATAGACCTATGATACAGTAGGAGATCACCCTGGTCTATAGACCTATGATACAGTAGGAGATCACCCTGGTCTATAGACCTATTATGCAGGAATAGATCACTCTGGTCTGTAGACCTATGAAACAGTAGAAGATCACACTCGTCTATTGACCTATGATACAGTAGGAGATCTCCTAGTCTATAGACCTATGATACAGTCAGATATCACCCTGATCTATAGACCTATGATACAGTAGGAGATCACCCTGGTCCATAGACCTATGATACAGTAGGAGATCACCCTGGTCTATAGACCTATGATGCAGTAGGAGACCACACTGGTCTATAGACCTATGATACAGACTGAGATCACCCTGGTCTATAGACCTATGATACAGTAGGAGATCACCCTGGTCTATAGACCTATGATACAGTAGGAGATCACCATGGTCTATAGACCTATGATACAGTAGGAGATCACCCTGGTCTATAGACCTATGATACAGTAGGAGATCATCCTGGTCTATAGACCTATGATACAGTAGGAGATCACCCTGGTCTATAGGCCTATGATACAGTCGGAGATCACCCTGGTCTATAGACCGATGATGCAGTAGGAGATCATTCTGTTCTACAGACCTATGATACAGTAGGAGATCACCTTGGTCTATAAAGCTATCTTACAGTAGGAGATCACCCTGGCCTATAGACCTATGATGCAGTAGGAGATCACACTGGTCTATATAGCTATGATACATACTGAGATCACCCTGGTCTATAGACCTATGATACAGTAGGAGATCACCCTGGTCTATAGACCTATGATACAGTAGGAGACCACCCTGGTCTATAGACCTATGATACAGTAGGAGATCACCCTGGTCTATAGACCTATGATACAGTAGGAGATCACCCTGGTCTATAGACCTATGATACAGTAGGAGATCACCATGGTCTATAGACCTATGATACAGTAGGAGATCACCCTGGTCTATAGACCTATGATACAGTAGGAGATCATCCTGGTCTATAGACCTATGATACAGTAGGAGATCACCCTGGTCTATAGGCCTATGATACAGTCGGAGATCACCCTGGTCTATAGACCGATGATGCAGTAGGAGATCACTCTGTTCTACAGACCTATGATACAGTAGGAGATCACCTTGGTCTATAAAGCTATCTTACAGTAGGAGATCACCCTGGCCTATAGACCTATGATGCAGTAGGAGATCACACTGGTCTATATAGCTATGATACATACTGAGATCACCCTTGTCTATAGACCTATGATACAGTAGGAGATCACCCTGGTCTATAGACCTATGATACAGTAGGAGACCACCCTGGTCTATAGACCTATGATACAGTAGGAGATCACCCTGGTCTATAGACCTATGATACAGTAGGAGATCACCCTGGTCTATAGACCTATGATACAGTCGGAGATCACCCTGGTCTGTAGACCTATGATACAGTAGGACATCCCCCTGGTCTTTAGACCTATGATGAAGTAAGAGATCACTCTGGTCTATAGACCTATGATATATTAGAAGATCACACTTGTCTATTGACCTATGATACAGTAGGAGATCACCCTGGTCTATAGACCTATGACACAGTAGGAGATCACCCTGGTCTATCAACCTATGATACAGTAGGAGATCACCCTGGTCTTTAGGCCTATGATACAGTAGGAGATCACCCTGGTCTATAGACCTATGATACAGTAGGAGATCACCCTGGTCTATAGACCTATGATACAGTAGGAGATCTCCCTGGTTTATAGACCTATGATACAGTAGGAGATCACCCTGGTCTATAGACCTATGATACAGTAGGAGAACACCCTGGTCTATAGACCTATTATGCAGGAATAGATCACTCTGGTCTATAGACCTATGGAACAGTAGAAGATCACACTGGTCTATTGACCTATGATACAGTAGGAGATCACCCTGATCTATAGACCTATGATACAGTAGGAGATCACCCTGGTCTATAGACCTATGCTACAGTAGAAGATCACACTTGTCTATTGACCTATGATACAGTAGGAGATCACCCTGGTCTATAGACCTATGATACAGTCGGAGATCACCCTGGTCTATAGACCTATGATGCAGTAGGACATCCCCCTGGTCTTTAGACCTATGATGCAGTAAGAGATCACTCTGGTCTATAGACCTATGATATATTAGAAGATCACACTTGTCTATTGACCTATGATACAGTAGGAGATCACCCTGGTCTATAGACCTATGACACAGTAGGAGATCACCCTGGTCTATCGACCTATGATACAGTAGGAGATCACCCTGGTCTTTAGGCGTATGATACAGTAGGAGATCACCCTGGTCTATAGACCTATGATACAGTAGGAGATCACCCTGGTCTATAGACCTATGATACAGTAGGAGATCACCCAGGTCTATAGACCTATTATGCAGGAATAGATCACTCTGGTCTATAGACCTATGAAACAGTAGAAGATCACACTGGTCTATTGACCTATGATACAGTAGGAGATCACCCTGGTTTATAGACCTATGATACAGTAGGAGATCACCCTGGTCTATAGACCTATGATACAGTCGGAGATCACCCTGATCTATAGACCTATGATACAGTAGGAGATCACCCTGGTCTATAGAACTATGATACAGTAGGAGATCATCCTGGTTTATAGACCTATGATACAGTAGGAGATCATCCTGGTCTATAGACCTATGATAGAGTAGGAGATCACCCTGGTTAATAGACCTATGATGCAGTAAGAGATCACCCTGGTCTATAGACCTATGATACAGTAGGGGATCACCCCGGTCTATAGAGCTATGCTACAGTAGAAGATCACACTTGTCTATAGACCTATGATACAGTAGGAGATCACCCTGGTCTATAGACCTATGATACAGTAGGAGATCATCCTGGTCTATAGACCGATGATGCAGTAGGAGATCACTCTGTTCTACAGACCTATGATACATTAGGAGATCACCTTGGTCTATAAAGCTATCTTACATTAGGAGATCACCCTGGCCTATAGACCTATGATTCAGAAGGAGATCACACTGGTCTATAGAACTATGATACAGACTGAGATCACCCTGGTCTATAGACCTATGATACAGTAGGAGATCACCCTGGTCTATAGACCTATGATACAGTAGGAGATCATCCTGGTCTATAGACCTATGATACAGTAGGAGATCACCCTGGTTTATAGGCCTATGATACCGTCAGAGATCACCCTGGTCTATAGACCGATGATGCAGTAGGAGATCACTCTGTTCTACAGACCTATGATACAGTAGGAGATCACCTTGGTCTATAAAGCTATCTTACAGTAGGAGATCACCCTGGCCTATAGACCTATGAGGCAGTAGAAGATCACACTGGTCTATAGACCTATGATACAGACTGAGATCACCCTGGTCTATAGACCGATGATGCAGTAGTAGATCACCCTGGTCTATAGACATATGATACAGTATGAGATCACCCTGGTCTATAAAGCTATCTTACAGTAGGAGAACACCTGGCCTATAGACCTATGATACAGTAGGAGATCACACTGGTCTATAGGCCTATGATACAGTCGGAGATCACCCTGGTCTATAGACCGATGATGCAGTAGGAGATCACTCTGTTCTACAGACCTATGATAAAGTAGGAGATCACCTTGGTCTATAAAGCTATCTTACAGTAGGAGATCACCCTGGCCTATAGACCTATGATGCAGTAGGAGATCACACTGGTCTATAGACCTATGATACATACTGAGATCACCCTGGTCTATAGACCTATGATACAGTAGGAGATCACCCTGGTCTATAGACCTATGCTACAGTAGAAGATCACACTTGTCTATTGACCTATGATACAGTAGGAGATCACCCTGGTCTATAGACCTATGATACAGTCGGAGATCACCCTGGTCTATAGACCTATGATACAGTAGGACATCCCCTGGTCTTTAGACCTATGATGCAGTAAGAGATCACTCTGGTCTATAGACCTATGATATATTAGAAGATCACACTTGTCTATTGACCTATGATACAGTAGGAGATCACCCTGGTCTATAGACCTATGACACAGTAGGAGATCACCTGGTCTATCGACCTATGATACAGTAGGAGATCACCCTGGTCTTTAGGCGTATGATACAGTAGGAGATCACCCTGGTCTATAGACCTATGATACAGTAGGAGATCACCCTGGTCTATAGACCTATGATACAGTAGGAGATCACCCAGGTCTATAGACCTATTATGCAGGAATAGATCACTCTGGTCTATAGACCTATGAAACAGTAGAAGATCACACTGGTCTATTGACCTATGATACAGTAGGAGATCACCCTGGTTTATAGACCTATGATACAGTAGGAGATCACCCTGGTCTATAGACCTATGATACAGTCGGAGATCACCTGATCTATAGACCTATGATACAGTAGGAGATCACCCTGGTCTATAGAACTATGATACAGTAGGAGATCATCCTGGTTTATAGACCTATGATACAGTAGGAGATCATCCTGGTCTATAGACCTATGATAGAGTAGGAGATCACCCTGGTTAATAGACCTATGATGCAGTAAGAGATCACCCTGGTCTATAGACCTATGATACAGTAGGGGATCACCCCGGTCTATAGAGCTATGCTACAGTAGAAGATCACACTTGTCTATAGACCTATGATACAGTAGGAGATCACCCTGGTCTATAGACCTATGATACAGTAGGAGATCATCCTGGTCTATAGACCGATGATGCAGTAGGAGATCACTCTGTTCTACAGACCTATGATACATTAGGAGATCACCTTGGTCTATAAAGCTATCTTACATTAGGAGATCACCCTGGCCTATAGACCTATGATTCAGAAGGAGATCACACTGGTCTATAGAACTATGATACAGACTGAGATCACCCTGGTCTATAGACCTATGATACAGTAGGAGATCACCCTGGTCTATAGACCTATGATACAGTAGGAGATCATCCTGGTCTATAGACCTATGATACAGTAGGAGATCACCCTGGTTTATAGGCCTATGATACCGTCAGAGATCACCCTGGTCTATAGACCGATGATGCAGTAGGAGATCACTCTGTTCTACAGACCTATGATACAGTAGGAGATCACCTTGGTCTATAAAGCTATCTTACAGTAGGAGATCACCCTGGCCTATAGACCTATGAGGCAGTAGAAGATCACACTGGTCTATAGACCTATGATACAGACTGAGATCACCCTGGTCTATAGACCGATGATGCAGTAGTAGATCACCCTGGTCTATAGACATATGATACAGTATGAGATCACCCTGGTCTATAAAGCTATCTTACAGTAGGAGAACACCCTGGCCTATAGACCTATGATACAGTAGGAGATCACACTGGTCTATAGGCCTATGATACAGTCGGAGATCACCCTGGTCTATAGACCGATGATGCAGTAGGAGATCACTCTGTTCTACAGACCTATGATAAAGTAGGAGATCACCTTGGTCTATAAAGCTATCTTACAGTAGGAGATCACCCTGGCCTATAGACCTATGATGCAGTAGGAGATCACACTGGTCTATAGACCTATGATACATACTGAGATCACCCTGGTCTATAGACCTATGATACAGTAGGAGATCACCCTGGTCTATAGACCTATGCTACAGTAGAAGATCACACTTGTCTATTGACCTATGATACAGTAGGAGATCACCCTGGTCTATAGACCTATGATACAGTCGGAGATCACCCTGGTCTATAGACCTATGATACAGTAGGACATCCCCCTGGTCTTTAGACCTATGATGCAGTAAGAGATCACTCTGGTCTATAGACCTATGATATATTAGAAGATCACACTTGTCTATTGACCTATGATACAGTAGGAGATCACCCTGGTCTATAGACCTATGACACAGTAGGAGATCACCCTGGTCTATAGACCGATGATGCAGTAGTAGATCACCCTGGTCTATAGACATATGATACAGTATGAGATCACCCTGGTCTATAAAGCTATCTTACAGTAGGAGAACACCCTGGCCTATAGACCTATGATACAGTAGGAGATCACACTGGTCTATAGGCCTATGATACAGTCGGAGATCACCCTGGTCTATAGACCGATGATGCAGTAGGAGATCACTCTGTTCTACAGACCTATGATAAAGTAGGAGATCACCTTGGTCTATAAAGCTATCTTACAGTAGGAGATCACCCTGGCCTATAGACCTATGATGCAGTAGGAGATCACACTGGTCTATAGACCTATGATACATACTGAGATCACCCTGGTCTATAGACCTATGATACAGTAGGAGATCACCCTGGTCTATAGACCTATGCTACAGTAGAAGATCACACTTGTCTATTGACCTATGATACAGTAGGAGATCACCCTGGTCTATAGACCTATGATACAGTCGGAGATCACCCTGGTCTATAGACCTATGATACAGTAGGACATCCCCTGGTCTTTAGACCTATGATGCAGTAAGAGATCACTCTGGTCTATAGACCTATGATATATTAGAAGATCACACTTGTCTATTGACCTATGATACAGTAGGAGATCACCCTGGTCTATAGACCTATGACACAGTAGGAGATCACCCTGGTCTATCGACCTATGATACAGTAGGAGATCACCCTGGTCTTTAGGCGTATGATACAGTAGGAGATCACCCTGGTCTATAGACCTATGATACAGTAGGAGATCACCCTGGTCTATAGACCTATGATACAGTAGGAGATCACCCAGGTCTATAGACCTATTATGCAGGAATAGATCACTCTGGTCTATAGACCTATGAAACAGTAGAAGATCACACTGGTCTATTGACCTATGATACAGTAGGAGATCACCCTGGTTTATAGACCTATGATACAGTAGGAGATCACCCTGGTCTATAGACCTATGATACAGTCGGAGATCACCTGATCTATAGACCTATGATACAGTAGGAGATCACCCTGGTCTATAGAACTATGATACAGTAGGAGATCATCCTGGTTTATAGACCTATGATACAGTAGGAGATCATCCTGGTCTATAGACCTATGATAGAGTAGGAGATCACCTGGTTAATAGACCTATGATGCAGTAAGAGATCACCCTGGTCTATAGACCTATGATACAGTAGGGGATCACCCCGGTCTATAGAGCTATGCTACAGTAGAAGATCACACTTGTCTATAGACCTATGATACAGTAGGAGATCACCCTGGTCTATAGACCTATGATACAGTAGGAGATCATCCTGGTCTATAGACCGATGATGCAGTAGGAGATCACTCTGTTCTACAGACCTATGATACATTAGGAGATCACCTTGGTCTATAAAGCTATCTTACATTAGGAGATCACCCTGGCCTATAGACCTATGATTCAGAAGGAGATCACACTGGTCTATAGAACTATGATACAGACTGAGATCACCCTGGTCTATAGACCTATGATACAGTA
The DNA here is from genome assembly GCF_021184085.1 of Oncorhynchus gorbuscha. Classification (NCBI taxonomy): domain Eukaryota; kingdom Metazoa; phylum Chordata; class Actinopteri; order Salmoniformes; family Salmonidae; genus Oncorhynchus; species Oncorhynchus gorbuscha. The sequence goes on along the minus strand of NW_025745802.1, from coordinate 237,965 downwards.
GGAGATCACCCTGGTTTATAGGCCTATGATACCGTCAGAGATCACCCTGGTCTATAGACCGATGATGCAGTAGGAGATCACTCTGTTCTACAGACCTATGATACAGTAGGAGATCACCTTGGTCTATAAAGCTATCTTACAGTAGGAGATCACCCTGGCCTATAGACCTATGAGGCAGTAGAAGATCACACTGGTCTATAGACCTATGATACAGACTGAGATCACCCTGGTCTATAGACCGATGATGCAGTAGTAGATCACCCTGGTCTATAGACATATGATACAGTATGAGATCACCCTGGTCTATAAAGCTATCTTACAGTAGGAGAACACCCTGGCCTATAGACCTATGATACAGTAGGAGATCACACTGGTCTATAGGCCTATGATACAGTCGGAGATCACCCTGGTCTATAGACCGATGATGCAGTAGGAGATCACTCTGTTCTACAGACCTATGATAAAGTAGGAGATCACCTTGGTCTATAAAGCTATCTTACAGTAGGAGATCACCCTGGCCTATAGACCTATGATGCAGTAGGAGATCACACTGGTCTATAGACCTATGATACATACTGAGATCACCCTGGTCTATAGACCTATGATACAGTAGGAGATCACCCTGGTCTATAGACCTATGCTACAGTAGAAGATCACACTTGTCTATTGACCTATGATACAGTAGGAGATCACCCTGGTCTATAGACCTATGATACAGTCGGAGATCACCCTGGTCTATAGACCTATGATACAGTAGGACATCCCCCTGGTCTTTAGACCTATGATGCAGTAAGAGATCACTCTGGTCTATAGACCTATGATATATTAGAAGATCACACTTGTCTATTGACCTATGATACAGTAGGAGATCACCCTGGTCTATAGACCTATGACACAGTAGGAGATCACCCTGGTCTATCGACCTATGATACAGTAGGAGATCACCCTGGTCTTTAGGCCTATGATACAGTAGGAGATCACCCTGGTCTATAGACCTATGATACAGTAGGAGATCACCCTGGTCTATAGACCTATGATACAGTAGGAGATCACCCTGGTCTATAGACCTATGATACAGTAGGAGATCACCCTGGTCTATAGACCTATGATACAGTCGGAGATCACCCTGATCTATAGACCTATGATACAGTAGGAGATCACCCTGGTCTATAGACCTATGATACAGTCGGATATCACCCTGATCTATAGACCTATGATACAGTAGGAGATCACCCTGGTCTATAGAACTATGATACAGTAGGAGATCACCCTGGTTTATAGACCTATGATACAGTAGGAGATCATCCTGGTCTATAGACCTATGATAGAGTAGGAGATCACCCTGGTTAATAGACCTATGATGCAGTAAGAGATCACCCTGGTCTATAGACCTATGATACAGTAGGAGATCACCCCGGTCTATAGAGCTATGCTACAGTAGAAGATCACACTTGTCTATAGACCTATGATACAGTAGGAGATCATCCTGGTCTATAAAGCTATCTTACATTAGGAGATCACCCTGGCCTATAGACCTATGATGCAGAAGGAGATCACACTGGTCTATAGAACTATGATACAGACTGAGATCACCCTGGTCTATAGACCTATGATACAGTAGGAGATCACCCTGGTCTATAGACCTATGATACAGTAGGAGATCATCCTGGTCTATAGACCTATGATACAGTAGGAGATCACCCTGGTTTATAGGCCTATGATACCGTCAGAGATCACCCTGGTCTATAGACTGATGATGCAGTAGGAGATCACCCTGGTCTATAGACATATGATACAGTAGGAGATCACCGTGGTCTATAAAGCTATCTTACAGTAGGAGATCACCCTGGCCTATAGACCTATGATGCAGTAGGAGATCACACTGGTCTATAGACCTATGATACAGACTGAGATCACCCTGGTCTATAGACCTATGATACAGTAGGAGACCACCCTGGTCTATAGACCTATGATAGAGTAGGAGATCATCCTGGTCTATTGACCTATGATACAGTAGGAGATCATCCTGGTCCATAGACCTATGATACAGTAGGAGATCACCCTGGTCTATAGACCTATGATACAGTAGGAGATCACCGGGTCTATAGACATATGATACAGACTGAGATCACCCTGGTCTATAGACCTATGATACAGTAGGAGATCACCCTGGTCTATAGACCTATGATACAGTAGCAGACCACCCTAGTCTATAGACCTATGATACAGTCGGAGATCACCCTGATCTATAGACCTATGATACAGTAGGAGATCACCCTGGTCCATAGACCTATGATACAGTAGGATATCACCCTGGTTTATAGACCTATGATGCAGTAGGAGATCACCCTGGTCTATAGACCTATGATACAGTAGGAGATCACCCGGGTCTATAGACCTATGATACAGTAGGAGATCACGCTGGTCTATAGACATATGATACAGTAGTAGATCACCCTGGTCTATAAAGCTATCTTACAGTAGGAGATCACCCTGGCCTATAGACCTATGATACAGACTGAGATCACCCTGGTCTATAGACCTATGATACAGTAGGAGATCACCCTGGTCTATAGACCTATGATACAGTAGGAGATCACCCTGGTCTATAGACCTATGATACAGTAGAAGATCACACTTGTTTATAGACCTATGATACAGTAGCAGACCACCTAGTCTATAGACCTATGATACAGTCGGAGATCACCCTGATCTATAGACCTATGATACAGTAGGAGATCACACTGGTCTATAGACCTATGATACAGACTGAGATCACCCTGGTCTATAGACCTATGATACAGTAGGAGATCACCCTGGTCTATAGACCTATGATACAGTAGGAGATCACCCTGGTCTATAGACCTATTATGCAGGAATAGATCACTCTGGTCTGTAGACCTATGAAACAGTAGAAGATCACACTCGTCTATTGACCTATGATACAGTAGGAGATCTCCCTAGTCTATAGACCTATGATACAGTCAGATATCACCCTGATCTATAGACCTATGATACAGTAGGAGATCACCCTGGTCCATAGACCTATGATACAGTAGGAGATCACCCTGGTCTATAGACCTATGATGCAGTAGGAGACCACACTGGTCTATAGACCTATGATACAGACTGAGATCACCCTGGTCTATAGACCTATGATACAGTAGGAGATCACCCTGGTCTATAGACCTATGATACAGTAGGAGATCACCATGGTCTATAGACCTATGATACAGTAGGAGATCACCCTGGTCTATAGACCTATGATACAGTAGGAGATCATCCTGGTCTATAGACCTATGATACAGTAGGAGATCACCCTGGTCTATAGGCCTATGATACAGTCGGAGATCACCCTGGTCTATAGACCGATGATGCAGTAGGAGATCACTCTGTTCTACAGACCTATGATACAGTAGGAGATCACCTTGGTCTATAAAGCTATCTTACAGTAGGAGATCACCCTGGCCTATAGACCTATGATGCAGTAGGAGATCACACTGGTCTATATAGCTATGATACATACTGAGATCACCCTGGTCTATAGACCTATGATACAGTAGGAGATCACCCTGGTCTATAGACCTATGATACAGTAGGAGACCACCCTGGTCTATAGACCTATGATACAGTAGGAGATCACCCTGGTCTATAGACCTATGATACAGTAGGAGATCACCCTGGTCTATAGACCTATGATACAGTCGGAGATCACCCTGGTCTATAGACCTATGATACCGTAGGACATCCCCCTGGTCTTTAGACCTATGATGAAGTAAGAGATCACTCTGGTCTATAGACCTATGATATATTAGAAGATCACACTTGTCTATTGACCTATGATACAGTAGGAGATCACCCTGGTCTATAGACCTATGACACAGTAGGAGATCACCCTGGTCTATCAACCTATGATACAGTAGGAGATCACCCTGGTCTTTAGGCCTATGATACAGTAGGAGATCACCCTGGTCTATAGACCTATGATACAGTAGGAGATCACCCTGGTCTATAGACCTATTATGCAGGAATAGATCACTCTGGTCTATAGACCTATGAAACAGTAGAAGATCACACTGGTCTATTGACCTATGATACAGTAGGAGATCTCCTGGTTTATAGACCTATGATACAGTAGGAGATCACCCTGGTCTATAGACCTATGATACAGTAGGAGAACACCCTGGTCTATAGACCTATTATGCAGGAATAGATCACTCTGGTCTATAGACCTATGGAACAGTAGAAGATCACACTGGTCTATTGACCTATGATACAGTAGGAGATCACCCTGATCTATAGACCTATGATACAGTAGGAGATCACCCTGGTCTATAGACCTATGATACAGTCGGAGATCACCCTGATCTATAGACCTATGATACAGTAGGAGATCACCCTGGTCTATAGAACTATGATACAGTAGGAGATCACCCTGGTTTATAGACCTATGATACAGTAGGAGATCACCCTGGTCTATAGACCTATGATACAGTCGGAGATCACCCTGATCTATAGACCTATGATACAGTAGGAGATCACCCTGGTCTATAGAACTATGATACAGTAGGAGATCACCCTGGTCTATAGACCTATTATGCAGGAAGAGATCACTCTGGTCTATAGACCTATTATGCAGGAATAGATCACTCTGGTCTATAGACCTATGAAACAGTAGAAGATCACACTGGTCTATTGACCTATGATACAGTAGGAGATCTCCCTAGTCTATAGACCTATGATACAGTCAGAGATCACCCTGATCTATAGACCTATGATACAGTAGGAGATCACCCTGGTCTATAGACCTATGATGCAGTAGGAGACCACACTGGTCTATAGACCTATGATACAGACTGAGATCACCCTGGTCTATAGACCTATGATACAGTAGGAGATCACCCTGGTCTATAGACCTATGATACAGTAGGAGATCACCATGGTCTATAGACCTATGATACAGTAGGAGATCACCCTGGTCTATAGACCTATGATACAGTAGGAGATCATCCTGGTCTATAGACCTATGATACAGTAGGAGATCACCCTGGTCTATAGGCCTATGATACAGTCGAAGATCACCTGGTCTATAGACCGATGATGCAGTAGGAGATCACTCTGGTCTATAGACCTATGATACATACTGAGATCACCCTGGTCTATAGACCTATGATACAGTAGGACATCACCCTGGTCTATAGACCTATGATACAGTAGGAGACCACCCTGGTCTATAGACCTATGATACAGTAGGAGATCACCCTGGTCTATAGACCTATGCTACAGTAGAAGATCACACTTGTCTATTGACCTATGATACAGTAGGAGATCACCCTGGTCTATAGACCTATGATACAGTCGGAGATCACCCTGGTCTATAGACCTATGATACAGTAGGAGATCACCATGGTCTATAGACCTATGATACAGTAGGAGATCACCCTGGTCTATAGACCTATGATACAGTAGGAGATCATCCTGGTCTATAGACCTATGATACAGTAGGAGATCACCCTGGTCTATAGGCCTATGATACAGTCGAAGATCACCCTGGTCTATAGACCTATGATACAGTAGGAGATCACCCTGGTCTATAGACCTATGCTACAGTAGAAGATCACACTTGTCTATTGACCTATGATACAGTAGGAGATCACCCTGGTCTATAGACCTATGATACAGTCGGAGATCACCCTGGTCTATAGACCTATGATACCGTAGGACATCCCCCTGGTCTTTAGACCTATGATGAAGTAAGAGATCACTCTGGTCTATAGACCTATGATATATTAGAAGATCACACTTGTCTATTGACCTATGATACAGTAGGAGATCACCCTGGTCTATAGACCTATGACACAGTAGGAGATCACCCTGGTCTATCAACCTATGATACAGTAGGAGATCACCCTGGTCTTTAGGCCTATGATACAGTAGGAGATCACCCTGGTCTATAGACCTATGATACAGTAGGAGATCACCCTGGTCTATAGACCTATTATGCAGGAATAGATCACTCTGGTCTATAGACCTATGAAACAGTAGAAGATCACACTGGTCTATTGACCTATGATACAGTAGGAGATCTCCCTGGTTTATAGACCTATGATACAGTAGGAGATCACCCTGGTCTATAGACCTATGATACAGTAGGAGAACACCCTGGTCTATAGACCTATTATGCAGGAATAGATCACTCTGGTCTATAGACCTATGGAACAGTAGAAGATCACACTGGTCTATTGACCTATGATACAGTAGGAGATCACCCTGATCTATAGACCTATGATACAGTAGGAGATCACCCTGGTCTATAGACCTATGATACAGTCGGAGATCACCCTGATCTATAGACCTATGATACAGTAGGAGATCACCCTGGTCTATAGAACTATGATACAGTAGGAGATCACCCTGGTTTATAGACCTATGATACAGTAGGAGATCACCCTGGTCTATAGACCTATGATACAGTCGGAGATCACCCTGATCTATAGACCTATGATACAGTAGGAGATCACCCTGGTCTATAGAACTATGATACAGTAGGAGATCACCCTGGTCTATAGACCTATTATGCAGGAAGAGATCACTCTGGTCTATAGACCTATTATGCAGGAATAGATCACTCTGGTCTATAGACCTATGAAACAGTAGAAGATCACACTGGTCTATTGACCTATGATACAGTAGGAGATCTCCCTAGTCTATAGACCTATGATACAGTCAGAGATCACCCTGATCTATAGACCTATGATACAGTAGGAGATCACCCTGGTCCATAGACCTATGATACAGTAGGAGATCACCCTGGTCTATAGACCTATGATGCAGTAGGAGACCACACTGGTCTATAGACCTATGATACAGACTGAGATCACCCTGGTCTATAGACCTATGATACAGTAGGAGATCACCCTGGTCTATAGACCTATGATACAGTAGGAGATCACCATGGTCTATAGACCTATGATACAGTAGGAGATCACCCTGGTCTATAGACCTATGATACAGTAGGAGATCATCCTGGTCTATAGACCTATGATACAGTAGGAGATCACCCTGGTCTATAGGCCTATGATACAGTCGAAGATCACCCTGGTCTATAGACCGATGATGCAGTAGGAGATCACTCTGGTCTATAGACCTATGATACATACTGAGATCACCCTGGTCTATAGACCTATGATACAGTAGGACATCACCCTGGTCTATAGACCTATGATACAGTAGGAGACCACCCTGGTCTATAGACCTATGATACAGTAGGAGATCACCCTGGTCTATAGACCTATGCTACAGTAGAAGATCACACTTGTCTATTGACCTATGATACAGTAGGAGATCACCCTGGTCTATAGACCTATGATACAGTCGGAGATCACCCTGGTCTATAGACCTATGATACAGTAGGAGATCACCATGGTCTATAGACCTATGATACAGTAGGAGATCACCCTGGTCTATAGACCTATGATACAGTAGGAGATCATCCTGGTCTATAGACCTATGATACAGTAGGAGATCACCCTGGTCTATAGGCCTATGATACAGTCGAAGATCACCCTGGTCTATAGACCTATGATACAGTAGGAGATCACCCTGGTCTATAGACCTATGCTACAGTAGAAGATCACACTTGTCTATTGACCTATGATACAGTAGGAGATCACCCTGGTCTATAGACCTATGATACAGTCGGAGATCACCCTGGTCTATAGACCTATGATACAGTAGGAGATCACCATGGTCTATAGACCTATGATACAGTAGGAGATCACCCTGGTCTATAGACCTATGATACAGTAGGAGATCACCCTGGTCTATAGACCTATGATACAGTAGGAGAACACCCTGGTCTATAGACCTATTATGCAGAAATAGATCACTCTGGTCTATAGACCTATGGAACAGTAGAAGATCACACTGGTCTATTGACCTATGATACAGTAGGAGATCACCCTGATCTATAGACCTATGATACAGTAGGAGATCACCCTGGTCTATAGACCTATGATACAGTCGGAGATCACCCTGATCTATAGACCTATGATACAGTAGGAGATCACCCTGGTCTATAGAACTATGATACAGTAGGAGATCACCCTAGTTTATAGACCTATGATACAGTAGGAGATCACCCTGGTCTATAGACCTATGATACAGTCGGAGATCACCCTGATCTATAGACCTATGATACAGTAGGAGATCACCCTGGTCTATAGAACTATGATACAGTAGGAGATCACCCTGGTCTATAGACCTATTATGCAGGAAGAGATCACTCTGGTCTATAGACCTATTATGCAGGAATAGATCACTCTGGTCTATAGACCTATGAAACAGTAGAAGATCACACTGGTCTATTGACCTATGATACAGTAGGAGATCTCCTAGTCTATAGACCTATGATACAGTCAGAGATCACCTGATCTATAGACCTATGATACAGTAGGAGATCACCCTGGTCTATAGACCTATGATATAGTAGGAGATCACCCTGGTCTATAGACCTATGATACAGTAGGTGATCACGCTGGTCTATAGACCTATTATGCAGGAATAGATCACTCTGGTCTGTAGACCTATGAAACAGTAGAAGATCACACTCGTCTATTGACCTATGATACAGTAGGAGATCTCCTAGTCTATAGACCTATGATACAGTCAGAGATCACCCTGATCTATAGACCTATGATACAGTAGGAGATCACCCTGGTCCATAGACCTATGATACAGTAGGAGATCACCCTGGTCTATAGACCTATGATGCAGTAGGAGACCACACTGGTCTATAGACCTATGATACAGACTGAGATCACCCTGGTCTATAGACCTATGATACAGTAGGAGATCACCCTGGTCTATAGACCTATGATACAGTAGGAGATCACCATGGTCTATAGACCTATGATACAGTAGGAGATCACCCTGGTCTATAGACCTATGATACAGTAGGAGATCATCCTGGTCTATAGACCTATGATACAGTAGGAGATCACCCTGGTCTATAGGCCTATGATACAGTCGAAGATCACCTGGTCTATAGACCGATGATGCAGTAGGAGATCACTCTGGTCTATAGACCTATGATACATACTGAGATCACCCTGGTCTATAGACCTATGATACAGTAGGAGATCACCCTGGTCTATAGACCTATGATACAGTAGGAGACCACCCTGGTCTATAGACCTATGATACAGTAGGAGATCACCCTGGTCTATAGACCTATACTACAGTAGAAGATCACACTTGTCTATTGACCTATGATACAGTAGGAGATCACCCTGGTCTATAGACCTATGATACAGTCGGAGATCACCCTGGTCTATAGACCTATGATACAGTAGGAGATCACCATGGTCTATAGACCTATGATACAGTAGGAGATCACCCTGGTCTATAGACCTATGATACAGTAGGAGATCATCCTGGTCTATAGACCTATGATACAGTAGGAGATCACCCTGGTCTATAGGCCTATGATACAGTCGAAGATCACCCTGGTCTATAGACCGATGATGCAGTAGGAGATCACTCTGTTCTACAGACCTATGATACAGTAGGAGATCACCTTGGTCTATAAAGCTATCTTACAGTAGGAGATCACCCTGGCCTATAGACCTATGATGCAGTAGGAGATCACACTGGTCTATAGACCTATGATACATACTGAGATCACCCTGGTCTATAGACCTATGATACAGTAGGAGATCACCCTGGTCTATAGACCTATGATACAGTAGGAGACCACCCTGGTCTATAGACCTATGATACAGTAGGAGATCACCCTGGTCTATAGACCTATGCTACAGTAGAAGATCACACTTGTCTATTGACCTATGATACAGTAGGAGTCACCCTGGTCTATAGACCTATGATACAGTCGGAGATCACCCTGGTCTATAGACCTATGATACAGTAGGAGATCACCCTGGTCTATAGACCTATTATGCAGGAATAGATCACTCTGGTCTATAGACATATGATACAGTAGGAGATCACCCTGGTCTATAAAGCTATCTTACAGTAGGAGATCACCCTGGCCTATAGACCTATGATGCAGTAGGAGATCACACTGGTCTATAGACCTATGATACAGACTGAGATCACCCTGGTCTATAGACCTATGATACAGTAGGAGCCCACCCTGGTCTATAGACCTATGATACAGTAGGAGATCATCCTGGTCTATTGACCTATGATACAGTAGGAGATCATCCTGGTCTATAGACCTATGATACAGTAGGAGATCACCCTGGTCTATAGACCTATGATACAGTAGGAGATCACCGGGTCTATAGACCTATGATACAGTAGGAGATCACGCTGGTCTATAGACATATGATACAGTAGGAGATCACCCTGGTCTATAAAGTTATCTTACAGTAGGAGATCACCCTGGCCTATAGACCTATGATGCAGTAGGAGATCACACTGGTCTATAGACCTATGATACATTCTGAGATCACCCTGGTCTATAGACCTATGATACAGTAGGAGATCACCCTGGTCTATAGACCTATGATGCAGTAGGAGATCACACTGGTCTATAGACCTATGATACAGACTGAGATCACCCTGGTCTATAGACCTATGATACAGTAGGAGATCACCCTGGTCTATAGACCTATGATACAGTAGGAGACCACCCTGGTCTATAGACCTATGATACAGTAGGAGATCACCCTGGTCTATTGACCTATGATACAGTAGGAGATCATCCTGGTCTATAGACCTATGATACAGTAGGAGATCACCCTGGTCTATAGACCTATGATACAGTAGGAGATCACCCGGGTATATAGACCTATGATACAGTAGGAGATCACGCTGGTCTATAGACATATGATACAGTAGGAGATCACCCTGGTCTATAGACCTATGATGCAGTAGGAGATCACACTGGTCTATAGACCTATGATACAGTAGGAGATCACCCGGGTCTATAGACCTATGATACAGTAGGAGATCACTCTGTTCTACAGACCTATGATACAGTAGGAGATCACCTTGGTCTATAAAGCTATCTTACAGTAGGAGATCACCCTGACCTATAGACCTATGATGCAGTAGGAGATCACACTGGTCTATAGACCTATGATACAGTAGGAGATCACCCGGGTCTATAGACCTATGATACAGTAGGAGATAATCGTGGTCTATAGACCTATGATACAGTAGGAGATCACCCTGGTCTATAGACCTATGATACAGTAGGAGATCACCCGGGTCTATAGACCTATGATACAGTAGGAGATCACGCTGGTCTATAGACATATGAAACAGTAGGAGATCACCCTGGTCTATAGACCTATGATACAGTAGGAAATCACCCTGGTCTATAGACCGATGATGCAGTAGGAGATCACTCTGTTCTACAGACCTATGATACAGTAGGAGATCACCTTGGTCTATAAAACTATCTTACAGTAGGAGATCACCCTGGCCTATAGACCTATGATACAGTAGGAGATCATCCTGGTCCATAGACCTATGATACAGTAGGAGATCACCCTGGTCTATAGACCTATGATACAGTAGGAGATCACCGGGTCTATAGACATGATACAGTAGGAGATCACCCTGGTCTATAAAGCTATCTTACAGTAGGAGTTCACCCTGGCCTATAGACCTATGATGCAGTAGGAGATCACACTGGTCTATAGACCTATGATACAGACTGAGATCACCCTGGTCTATAGACCTATGATACAGTAGGAGATCACCGGGTCTATAGACCTATGATACAGTAGGAGATAATCGTGGTCTATAGACCTATGATACAGTAGGAGATCACCCTGGTCTATAGACCTATGATACAGTAGGAGATCACCCGGTCTATAGACCTATGATACAGTAGGAGATCACGCTGGTCTATAGACATATGAAACAGTAGGAGATCACCCTGGTCTATAGACCTATGATACAGTAGGAAATCACCCTGGTCTATAGACCGATGATGCAGTAGGAGATCACTCTGTTCTACAGACCTATGATACAGTAGGAGATCACCGTGGTCTATAAAACTATCTTACAGTAGGAGATCACCCTGGCCTATAGACCTATGATACAGTAGGAGATCATCCTGGTCCATAGACCTATGATACAGTAGGAGATCACCCTGGTCTATAGACCTATGATACAGTAGGAGATCACCGGGTCTATAGACATGATACAGTAGGAGATCACCCTGGTCTATAAAGCTATCTTACAGTAGGAGTTCACCCTGGCCTATAGACCTATGATGCAGTAGGAGATCACACTGGTCTATAGACCTATGATACAGACTGAGATCACCCTGGTCTATAGACCTATGATACAGTAGGAGATCACCCTGGTCTATAGACCTATGATACAGTAGCAGACCACCTAGTCTATAGACCTATGATACAGTCGGAGATCACCCTGATCTATAGACCTATGATACAGTAGGAGATCACCCTGGTCCATAGACCTATGATACAGTAGGAGATCACCCTGGTTTATAGACCTATGATGCAGTAGGAGATCACCCTGGTCTATAGACCTATGATACAGTAGGAGATCACCGGGTCTATAGACCTATGATACAGTAGGAGATCACGCTGGTCTATAGACATATGATACAGTAGTAGATCACCCTGGTCTATAAAGCTATCTTACAGTAGGAGATCACCCTGGCCTATAGACCTATGATACAGACTGAGATCACCCTGGTCTATAGACCTATGATACAGTAGGAGATCACCCTGGTCTATAGACCTATGATACAGTAGGAGATCACCCTGGTCTATAGACCTATGATACAGTAGAAGATCACACTTGTTTATAGACCTATGATACAGTAGCAGACCACCCTAGTCTATAGACCTATGATACAGTCGGAGATCACCCTGATCTATAGACCTATGATACAGTAGGAGATCACACTGGTCTATAGACCTATGATACAGACTGAGATCACCCTGGTCTATAGACCTATGATACAGTAGGAGATCACCATGGTCTATAGACCTATGATACAGTAGGAGATCACCCTGGTCTATAGACCTATGATACAGTAGGAGATCATCCTGGTCTATAGACCTATGATACAGTAGGAGATCACCCTGGTCTATAGGCCTATGATACAGTCGAAGATCACCCTGGTCTATAGACCTATGATACAGTAGGAGATCACCCTGGTCTATAGACCTATGCTACAGTAGAAGATCACACTTGTCTATTGACCTATGATACAGTAGGAGATCACCCTGGTCTATAGACCTATGATACAGTCGGAGATCACCCTGGTCTATAGACCTATGATACAGTAGGAGATCACCATGGTCTATAGACCTATGATACAGTAGGAGATCACCTGGTCTATAGACCTATGATACAGTAGGAGATCACCCTGGTCTATAGACCTATGATACAGTAGGAGAACACCCTGGTCTATAGACCTATTATGCAGGAATAGATCACTCTGGTCTATAGACCTATGGAACAGTAGAAGATCACACTGGTCTATTGACCTATGATACAGTAGGAGATCACCCTGATCTATAGACCTATGATACAGTAGGAGATCACCCTGGTCTATAGACCTATGATACAGTCGGAGATCACCCTGATCTATAGATCTATGATACAGTAGGAGATCACCCTGGTCTATAGAACTATGATACAGTAGGAGATCACCCTGGTTTATAGACCTATGATACAGTAGGAGATCACCCTGGTCTATAGACCTATGATACAGTCGGAGATCACCCTGATCTATAGACCTATGATACAGTAGGAGATCACCTGGTCTATAGAACTATGATACAGTAGGAGATCACCCTGGTCTATAGACCTATTATGCAGGAAGAGATCACTCTGGTCTATAGACCTATTATGCAGGAATAGATCACTCTGGTCTATAGACCTATGAAACAGTAGAAGATCACACTGGTCTATTGACCTATGATACAGTAGGAGATCTCCCTAGTCTATAGACCTATGATACAGTCGGAGATCACCCTGATCTATAGACCTATGATACAGTAGGAGATCACCCTGGTCTATAGACCTATGATATAGTAGGAGATCACCCTGGTCTATAGACCTATGATACAGTAGGTGATCACGCTGGTCTATAGACCTATTATGCAGGAATAGATCACTCTGGTCTGTAGACCTATGAAACAGTAGAAGATCACACTCGTCTATTGACCTATGATACAGTAGGAGATCTCCCTAGTCTATAGACCTATGATACAGTCAGAGATCACCCTGATCTATAGACCTATGATACAGTAGGAGATCACCCTGGTCCATAGACCTATGATACAGTAGGAGATCACCCTGGTCTATAGACCTATGATGCAGTAGGAGACCACACTGGTCTATAGACCTATGATACAGACTGAGATCACCCTGGTCTATAGACCTATGATACAGTAGGAGATCACCCTGGTCTATAGACCTATGATACAGTAGGAGATCACCATGGTCTATAGACCTATGATACAGTAGGAGATCACCCTGGTCTATAGACCTATGATACAGTAGGAGATCATCCTGGTCTATAGACCTATGATACAGTAGGAGATCACCCTGGTCTATAGGCCTATGATACAGTCGAAGATCACCCTGGTCTATAGACCGATGATGCAGTAGGAGATCACTCTGGTCTATAGACCTATGATACATACTGAGATCACCCTGGTCTATAGACCTATGATACAGTAGGAGATCACCCTGGTCTATAGACCTATGATACAGTAGGAGACCACCCTGGTCTATAGACCTATGATACAGTAGGAGATCACCCTGGTCTATAGACCTATGCTACAGTAGAAGATCACACTTGTCTATTGACCTATGATACAGTAGGAGATCACCCTGGTCTATAGACCTATGATACAGTCGGAGATCACCCTGGTCTATAGACCTATGATACAGTAGGAGATCACCATGGTCTATAGACCTATGATACAGTAGGAGATCACCCTGGTCTATAGACCTATGATACAGTAGGAGATCATCCTGGTCTATAGACCTATGATACAGTAGGAGATCACCCTGGTCTATAGGCCTATGATACAGTCGAAGATCACCCTGGTCTATAGACCGATGATGCAGTAGGAGATCACTCTGTTCTACAGACCTATGATACAGTAGGAGATCACCTTGGTCTATAAAGCTATCTTACAGTAGGAGATCACCCTGGCCTATAGACCTATGATGCAGTAGGAGATCACACTGGTCTATAGACCTATGATACATACTGAGATCACCCTGGTCTATAGACCTATGATACAGTAGGAGATCACCCTGGTCTATAGACCTATGATACAGTAGGAGACCACCCTGGTCTATAGACCTATGATACAGTAGGAGATCACCCTGGTCTATAGACCTATGCTACAGTAGAAGATCACACTTGTCTATTGACCTATGATACAGTAGGAGATCACCCTGGTCTATAGACCTATGATACAGTCGGAGATCACCCTGGTCTATAGACCTATGATACAGTAGGAGATCACCCTGGTCTATAGACCTATTATGCAGGAATAGATCACTCTGGTCTATAGACATATGATACAGTAGGAGATCACCCTGGTCTATAAAGCTATCTTACAGTAGGAGATCACCCTGGCCTATAGACCTATGATGCAGTAGGAGATCACACTGGTCTATAGACCTATGATACAGACTGAGATCACCCTGGTCTATAGACCTATGATACAGTAGGAGCCCACCCTGGTCTATAGACCTATGATACAGTAGGAGATCATCCTGTTCTATTGACCTATGATACAGTAGGAGATCATCCTGGTCTATAGACCTATGATACAGTAGGAGATCACCCTGGTCTATAGACCTATGATACAGTAGGAGATCACCCGGGTCTATAGACCTATGATACAGTAGGAGATCACGCTGGTCTATAGACATATGATACAGTAGGAGATCACCCTGGTCTATAAAGTTATCTTACAGTAGGAGATCACCCTGGCCTATAGACCTATGATGCACTAGGAGATCACACTGGTCTATAGACCTATGATACATTCTGAGATCACCCTGGTCTATAGACCTATGATACAGTAGGAGATCACCCTGGTCTATAGACCTATGATGCAGTAGGAGATCACACTGGTCTATAGACCTATGATACAGACTGAGATCACCCTGGTCTATAGACCTATGATACAGTAGGAGATCACCCTGGTCTATAGACCTATGATACAGTAGGAGACCACCCTGGTCTATAGACCTATGATACAGTAGGAGATCACCCTGGTCTATTGACCTATGATACAGTAGGAGATCATCCTGGTCTATAGACCTATGATACAGTAGGAGATCACCCTGGTCTATAGACCTATGATACAGTAGGAGATCACCCGGGTATATAGACCTATGATACAGTAGGAGATCACGCTGGTCTATAGACATATGATACAGTAGGAGATCACCCTGGTCTATAGACCTATGATACAGTAGGAAATCACCCTGGTCTATAGACCGATGATGCAGTAGGAGATCACTCTGTTCTACAGACCTATGATACAGTAGGAGATCACCTTGGTCTATAAAGCTATCTTACAGTAGGAGATCACCCTGACCTATAGACCTATGATGCAGTAGGAGATCACACTGGTCTATAGACCTATGATACAGTAGGAGATCACCCGGGTCTATAGACCTATGATACAGTAGGAGATAATCGTGGTCTATAGACCTATGATACAGTAGGAGATCACCCTGGTCTATAGACCTATGATACAGTAGGAGATCACCCGGGTCTATAGACCTATGATACAGTAGGAGATCACGCTGGTCTATAGACATATGAAACAGTAGGAGATCACCCTGGTCTATAGACCTATGATACAGTAGGAAATCACCCTGGTCTATAGACCGATGATGCAGTAGGAGATCACTCTGTTCTACAGACCTATGATACAGTAGGAGATCACCTTGGTCTATAAAACTATCTTACAGTAGGAGATCACCCTGGCCTATAGACCTATGATACAGTAGGAGATCATCCTGGTCCATAGACCTATGATACAGTAGGAGATCACCCTGGTCTATAGACATATGATACAGTAGGAGATCACCGGGTCTATAGACATGATACAGTAGGAGATCACCCTGGTCTATAAAGCTATCTTACAGTAGGAGTTCACCCTGGCCTATAGACCTATGATGCAGTAGGAGATCACACTGGTCTATAGACCTATGATACAGACTGAGATCACCCTGGTCTATAGACCTATGATACAGTAGGAGATCACCCGGGTCTATAGACCTATGATACAGTAGGAGATAATCGTGGTCTATAGACCTATGATACAGTAGGAGATCACCCTGGTCTATAGACCTATGATACAGTAGGAGATCACCCGGTCTATAGACCTATGATACAGTAGGAGATCACGCTGGTCTATAGACATATGAAACAGTAGGAGATCACCCTGGTCTATAGACCTATGATACAGTAGGAAATCACCCTGGTCTATAGACCTATGATACAGTAGGAGATCACCCGGGTCTATAGACCTATGATACAGTAGGAGATCACGCTGGTCTATAGACATATGAAACAGTAGGAGATCACCCTGGTCTATAGACCTATGATACAGTAGGAAATCACCCTGGTCTATAGACCGATGATGCAGTAGGAGATCACTCTGTTCTACAGACCTATGATACAGTAGGAGATCACCTTGGTCTATAAAACTATCTTACAGTAGGAGATCACCCTGGCCTATAGACCTATGATACAGTAGGAGTTCACCCTGGCCTATAGACCTATGATGCAGTAGGAGATCACACTGGTCTATAGACCTATGATACAGACTGAGATCACCCTGGTCTATAGACCTATGATACAGTAGGAGATCACCCGGGTCTATAGACCTATGATACAGTAGGAGATAATCGTGGTCTATAGACCTATGATACAGTAGGAGATCACCCTGGTCTATAGACCTATGATACAGTAGGAGATCACCCGGGTCTATAGACCTATGATACAGTAGGAGATCACGCTGGTCTATAGACATATGAAACAGTAGGAGATCACCCTGGTCTATAGACCTATGATACAGTAGGAAATCACCCTGGTCTATAGACCTATGATACAGTAGGAGATCACCCTCGTCTATAGACCTATGCTACAGTAGAAGATCACACTTGTCTATTGACCTATGATACAGTAGGAGATCACCCTGGTCTATAGACCTATGATACAGTCGGAGATCACCCTGGTCTATAGACCTATGATACAGTAGGAGATCACCATGGTCTATAGACCTATGATACAGTAGGAGATCACCCTGGTCTATAGACCTATGATACAGTAGGAGATCACCCTGGTCTATAGACCTATGATACAGTAGGAGAACACCCTGGTCTATAGACCTATTATGCAGGAATAGATCACTCTGGTCTATAGACCTATGGAACAGTAGAAGATCACACTGGTCTATTGACCTATGATACAGTAGGAGATCACCCTGATCTATAGACCTATGATACAGTAGGAGATCACCCTGGTCTATAGACCTATGATACAGTCGGAGATCACCCTGATCTATAGACCTATGATACAGTAGGAGATCACCCTGGTCTATAGAACTATGATACAGTAGGAGATCACCCTGGTTTATAGACCTATGATACAGTAGGAGATCACCCTGGTCTATAGACCTATGATACAGTCGGAGATCACCTGATCTATAGACCTATGATACAGTAGGAGATCACCCTGGTCTATAGAACTATGATACAGTAGGAGATCACCCTGGTCTATAGACCTATTATGCAGGAAGAGATCACTCTGGTCTATAGACCTATTATGCAGGAATAGATCACTCTGGTCTATAGACCTATGAAACAGTAGAAGATCACACTGGTCTATTGACCTATGATACAGTAGGAGATCTCCCTAGTCTATAGACCTATGATACAGTCGGAGATCACCCTGATCTATAGACCTATGATACAGTAGGAGATCACCCTGGTCTATAGACCTATGATATAGTAGGAGATCACCCTGGTCTATAGACCTATGATACAGTAGGTGATCCCGCTGGTCTATAGACCTATTATGCAGGAATAGATCACTCTGGTCTGTAGACCTATGAAACAGTAGAAGATCACACTCGTCTATTGACCTATGATACAGTAGGAGATCTCCCTAGTCTATAGACCTATGATACAGTCAGAGATCACCCTGATCTATAGACCTATGATACAGTAGGAGATCACCCTGGTCCATAGACCTATGATACAGTAGGAGATCACCCTGGTCTATAGACCTATGATGCAGTAGGAGACCACACTGGTCTATAGACCTATGATACAGACTGAGATCACCCTGGTCTATAGACCTATGATACAGTAGGAGATCACCCTGGTCTATAGACCTATGATACAGTAGGAGATCACCATGGTCTATAGACCTATGATACAGTAGGAGATCACCCTGGTCTATAGACCTATGATACAGTAGGAGATCATCCTGGTCTATAGACCTATGATACAGTAGGAGATCACCCTGGTCTATAGGCCTATGATACAGTCGAAGATCACCCTGGTCTATAGACCGATGATGCAGTAGGAGATCACTCTGGTCTATAGACCTATGATACATACTGAGATCACCCTGGTCTATAGACCTATGATACAGTAGGAGATCACCCTGGTCTATAGACCTATGATACAGTAGGAGACCACCCTGGTCTATAGACCTATGATACAGTAGGAGATCACCCTGGTCTATAGACCTATGCTACAGTAGAAGATCACACTTGTCTATTGACCTATGATACAGTAGGAGATCACCCTGGTCTATAGACCTATGATACAGTCGGAGATCACCCTGGTCTATAGACCTATGATACAGTAGGAGATCACCCTGGTCTATAGACCTATTATGTAGGAATAGATCACTCTGGTCTATAGACATATGATACAGTAGGAGATCACCCTGGTCTATAAAGCTATCTTACAGTAGGAGATCACCCTGGCCTATAGACCTATGATGCAGTAGGAGATCACACTGGTCTATAGACCTATGATACAGACTGAGATCACCCTGGTCTATAGACCTATGATACAGTAGGAGCCCACCCTGGTCTATAGACCTATGATACAGTAGGAGATCATCCTGGTCTATTGACCTATGATACAGTAGGAGATCATCCTGGTCTATAGACCTATGATACAGTAGGAGATCACCCTGGTCTATAGACCTATGATACAGTAGGAGATCACCCGGGTCTATAGACCTATGATACAGTAGGAGATCACGCTGGTCTATAGACATATGATACAGTAGGAGATCACCCTGGTCTATAAAGTTATCTTACAGTAGGAGATCACCTGGCCTATAGACCTATGATGCACTAGGAGATCACACTGGTCTATAGACCTATGATACATTCTGAGATCACCCTGGTCTATAGACCTATGATACAGTAGGAGATCACCCTGGTCTATAGACCTATGATGCAGTAGGAGATCACACTGGTCTATAGACCTATGATACAGACTGAGATCACCCTGGTCTATAGACCTATGATACAGTAGGAGATCACCCTGGTCTATAGACCTATGATACAGTAGGAGACCACCCTGGTCTATAGACCTATGATACAGTAGGAGATCACCCTGGTCTATTGACCTATGATACAGTAGGAGATCATCCTGGTCTATAGACCTATGATACAGTAGGAGATCACCCTGGTCTATAGACCTATGATACAGTAGGAGATCACCCGGGTATATAGACCTATGATACAGTAGGAGATCACGCTGGTCTATAGACATATGATACAGTAGGAGATCACCCTGGTCTATAGACCTATGATACAGTAGGAAATCACCCTGGTCTATAGACCGATGATGCAGTAGGAGATCACTCTGTTCTACAGACCTATGATACAGTAGGAGATCACCTTGGTCTATAAAGCTATCTTACAGTAGGAGATCACCCTGACCTATAGACCTATGATGCAGTAGGAGATCACACTGGTCTATAGACCTATGATACAGTAGGAGATCACCCGGGTCTATAGACCTATGATACAGTAGGAGATAATCGTGGTCTATAGACCTATGATACAGTAGGAGATCACCCTGGTCTATAGACCTATGATACAGTAGGAGATTACCCGGGTCTATAGACCTATGATACAGTAGGAGATCACGCTGGTCTATAGACATATGAAACAGTAGGAGATCACCCTGGTCTATAGACCTATGATACAGTAGGAAATCACCCTGGTCTATAGACCGATGATGCAGTAGGAGATCACTCTGTTCTACAGACCTATGATACAGTAGGAGATCACCTTGGTCTATAAAACTATCTTACAAATCAAATCAAATCAAATTTATTTATATAGCCCTTCGTACATCAGCTGATATCTCAAAGTGCTGTACAGAAACCCAGCCTAAAACCCCAAACAGCAAACAATGCAGGTGTAAAAGCACGGTGGCTAGGAAAAACTCCCTAGAAAGGCCAAAACCTAGGAAGAAACCTAGAGAGGAACCGGGCTATGTGGGGTGGCCAGTCCTCTTCTGGCTGTGCCGGGTAGAGATTATAACAGAACATGACCAAGATGTTCAAATGTTCATAAATGACCAGCATGGTCAAATAATAATAAGGCAGAACAGTTGAAACTGGAGCAGCAGCACAGTCAGATGGACTGGGGACAGCAAGGAGCCATCATGTCAGGTAGTCCTGGGGCACGGTCCTAGGGCTCAGGTCCTCCGAGAGAGAGAAAGAAAGAGAGAATTAGAGAGAGCATATGTGGGGTGGCCAGTCCTCTTCTGGCTGTGCCAGGTGGAGATTATAACAGAACGTGGCCAATATGTTCAAATGTTCATAAATGACCAGCATGGTTGAATAATAGTAAGGCAGAACAGTTGAAACTGGAGCAGGAGCATGGCCAGGTGGACTGGGGACAGCAAGGAGTCCTCATGTCAGGTAGTCCTGGGACATGGTCCTAGGGCCCAGGCCAGTTGAAACTGGAGCAGCAGCATGGCCAGGTGGACTGGGGACAGCAAGGAGTCATCATGTCAGGTAGTCCTGGGGCATGGTTCTAGGGCTCAGGTCCTCCGAGAGAGAGAAAGAAAGAGAGAAGGAGAGAATTAGAGAACGCACACTTAGATTTACACAGGACACCGAATAGGACAGGAGAAGTACTCCAGATAAACAAACTGACCCTAGCCCCCCGACACATAAACTACTGCAGCATAAATACTGGAGGCTGAGACAGGAGGGGTCAGGAGACACTGTGGCCCCATCCGAGGACACCCCGGACAGGGCCAAACAGGAAGGATATAACCCCACCCACTTTGCCAAAGCACAGCCCCCACACCACTAGAGGGAAATCTACAACCACCAACTTACCATCCTGAGACAAGGCCGAGTATAGCCCACAAAGATCTCCGACACGGTACAACCCAAGGGGTGGGGGGGAACCCAGACAGGCCGACCACAACAGTGAATCAACCCACCCAGGTGACGCATCCCCCCAGGGACGGCACGAGAGAGCCCCAGCAAGCCAGTGACTCAGCCCCCGTAACAGGGTTAGAGGCAGAGAATCCCAGTGGAAAACGGGGAACCGGCCAGGCAGAGACAGCAAGGGCGGTTCGTTGCTCCAGAGCCTTTCCGTTCACCTTCCCACTCCTGGGCCAGACTACACTCAATCATATGACCCACTGAAGAGATGAGTCTTCAGTAAAGACTTAAAGGTTGAGACCGAGTTTGCGTCTCTGACATGGGTAGGCAGACCGTTCCATAAAAATGGAGCTCTATAGGAGAAAGCCCTGCCTCCAGCTGTTTGCTTAGAAATTCTAGGGACAATTAGGAGGCCTGCGTCTTGTGACCGTAGCGTACGTATAGGTATGTACGGCAGGACCAAATCAGAGAGGTAGGTAGGAGCAAGCCCATGTAATGCTTTGTAGGTTAGCAGTAAAACCTTGAAATCAGCCCTTGCTTTGACAGGAAGCCAGTGTAGAGAGGCTAGCACTGGAGTAATATGATCAAATTTTTTGGTTCTAGTCAGGATTCTAGCAGCCGTATTTAGCACTAACTGAAGTTTATTTAGTGCTTTATCCGGGTAGCCGGAAAATAGAGCATTGCAGTAGTCTAACCTAGAAGTGACAAAAGCATGGATTAATTTTTCTGCATCATTTTTGGACAGAAAGTTTCTGATTTTTGCAATGTTACGTAGATGGAAAAAAGCTGTCCTCGAAATGGTCTTGATATGTTCTTCAAAAGAGAGATCAGGGTCCAGAGTAACGCCGAGGTCCTTCACAGTTTTATTTGAGACGACTGTACAACCATTAAGATTAATTGTCAGATTCAACAGAAGATCTCTTTGTTTCTTGGGACCTAGAACAAGCATCTCTGTTTTGTCCGAGTTTAATAGTAGAAAGTTTGCAGCCATCCACTTCCTTATGTCTGAAACACATGCTTCTAGCGAGGGCAATTTTGGTGCTTCACCATGTTTCATTGAAATGTACAGCTGTGTGTCATCCGCATAGCAGTGAAAGTTTACATTATGTTTTCGAATAACATCCCCACAGTAGGAGATCACCCTGGCCTATAGACCTATGATACAGTAGGAGATCATCCTGGTCCATAGACCTATGATACAGTAGGAGATCACCCTGGTCTATAGACCTATGATACAGTAGGAGATCACCGGGTCTATAGACATGATACAGTAGGAGATCACCCTGGTCTATAAAGCTATCTTACAGTAGGAGTTCACCCTGGCCTATAGACCTATGATGCAGTAGGAGATCACACTGGTCTATAGACCTATGATACAGACTGAGATCACCCTGGTCTATAGACCTATGATACAGTAGGAGATCACCCGGGTCTATAGACCTATGATACAGTAGGAGATAATCGTGGTCTATAGACCTATGATACAGTAGGAGATCACCCTGGTCTATAGACCTATGATACAGTAGGAGATCACCCGGGTCTATAGACCTATGATACAGTAGGAGATCACGCTGGTCTATAGACATATGAAACAGTAGGAGATCACCCTGGTCTATAGACCTATGATACAGTAGGAAATCACCCTGGTCTATAGACCGATGATGCAGTAGGAGATCACTCTGTTCTACAGACCTATGATACAGTAGGAGATCACCTTGGTCTATAAAACTATCTTACAGTAGGAGATCACCCTGGCCTATAGACCTATGATACAGTAGGAGATCATCCTGGTCCATAGACCTATGATACAGTAGGAGATCACCCTGGTCTATAGACCTATGATACAGTAGGAGATCACCGGGTCTATAGACATGATACAGTAGGAGATCACCCTGGTCTATAAAGCTATCTTACAGTAGGAGTTCACCCTGGCCTATAGACCTATGATGCAGTAGGAGATCACACTGGTCTATAGACCTATGATACAGACTGAGATCACCCTGGTCTATAGACCTATGATACAGTAGGAGATCACCCTGGTCTATAGACCTATGATACAGTAGCAGACCACCCTAGTCTATAGACCTATGATACAGTCGGAGATCACCCTGATCTATAGACCTATGATACAGTAGGAGATCACCCTGGTCCATAGACCTATGATACAGTAGGAGATCACCCTGGTTTATAGACCTATGATGCAGTAGGAGATCACCCTGGTCTATAGACCTATGATACAGTAGGAGATCACCCGGGTCTATAGACCTATGATACAGTAGGAGATCACGCTGGTCTATAGACATATGATACAGTAGTAGATCACCCTGGTCTATAAAGCTATCTTACAGTAGGAGATCACCCTGGCCTATAGACCTATGATACAGACTGAGATCACCCTGGTCTATAGACCTATGATACAGTAGGAGATCACCCTGGTCTATAGACCTATGATACAGTAGGAGATCACCCTGGTCTATAGACCTATGATACAGTAGAAGATCACACTTGTTTATAGACCTATGATACAGTAGCAGACCACCCTAGTCTATAGACCTATGATACAGTCGGAGATCACCCTGATCTATAGACCTATGATACAGTAGGAGATCACACTGGTCTATAGACCTATGATACAGACTGAGATCACCCTGGTCTATAGACCTATGATACAGTAGGAGATCACCCTGGTCTATAGACCTATGATACAGTAGGAGATCACCCTGGTCTATAGACCTATTATGCAGGAATAGATCACTCTGGTCTGTAGACCTATGAAACAGTAGAAGATCACACTCGTCTATTGACCTATGATACAGTAGGAGATCTCCTAGTCTATAGACCTATGATACAGTCAGATATCACCCTGATCTATAGACCTATGATACAGTAGGAGATCACCCTGGTCCATAGACCTATGATACAGTAGGAGATCACCCTGGTCTATAGACCTATGATGCAGTAGGAGACCACACTGGTCTATAGACCTATGATACAGCCTGAGATCACCCTGGTCTATAGACCTATGATACAGTAGGAGATCACCCTGGTCTATAGACCTATGATACAGTAGGAGATCACCATGGTCTATAGACCTATGATACAGTAGGAGATCACCCTGGTCTATAGACCTATGATACAGTAGGAGATCATCCTGGTCTATAGACCTATGATACAGTAGGAGATCACCCTGGTCTATAGGCCTATGATACAGTCGGAGATCACCCTGGTCTATCAACCTATGATACAGTAGGAGATCACCCTGGCCTATAGACCTATGATACAGTAGGAGATCACCCTGGTCTATAGACCTATGATACAGTCGGAGATCACCTGATCTATAGACCTATGATACAGTAGGAGATCACCCTGGTCTATAGAACTATGATACAGTAGGAGATCACCCTGGTTTATAGACCTATGATACAGTAGGCGATCACCCTGGTCTATAGACCTATGATACAGTCGGAGATCACCCTGATCTATAGACCTATGATACAGTAGGAGATCACCCTGGTCTATAGAACTATGATACAGTAGGAGTTCACCCTGGTCTATAGACCTATGATACAGTAGCAGACCACCCTAGTCTATAGACCTATGATACAGTCGGAGATCACCCTGATCTATAGACCTATGATACAGTAGGAGATCACCCTGGTCCATAGACCTATGATACAGTAGGAGATCACCCTGGTTTATAGACCTATGATGCAGTAGGAGACCACACTGGTCTATAGACCTATGATACAGTAGGAGATCACCATGGTCTATAGACCTATGATACAGTAGGAGATCACCCTGGTCTATAGACCTATGATACAGTAGGAGATCATCCTGGTCTATAGACCTATGATACAGTAGGAGATCACCCTGGTCTATAGGCCTATGATACAGTCGGAGATCACCCTGGTCTATAGACCGATGATGCAGTAGGAGATCACTCTGTTCTACAGACCTATGATACAGTAGGAGATCACCTTGGTCTATAAAGCTATCTTACAGTAGGAGATCACCCTGGCCTATAGACCTATGATGCAGTAGGAGATCACACTGGTCTATATAGCTATGATACATACTGAGATCACCCTGGTCTATAGACCTATGATACAGTAGGAGATCACCCTGGTCTATAGACCTATGATACAGTAGGAGACCACCCTTGTCTATTGACCTATGATACAGTAGGAGATCACCCTGGTCTATAGACCTATGACACAGTAGGAGATCACCCTGGTCTATCAACCTATGATACAGTAGGAGATCACCCTGGTCTTTAGGCCTATGATACAGTAGGAGATCACCCTGGTCTATAGACCTATGATACAGTAGGAGATCACCCTGGTCTATAGACCTATGATACAGTAGGAGATCACCCCGGTCTATAGAACTATGATACAGTAGGAGATCACCCTGGTCTATAGACCTATGATACAGTAGCAGACCACCCTAGTCTATAGACCTATGATACAGTCGGAGATCACCCTGATCTATAGACCTATGATACAGTAGGAGATCACCCTGGTCCATAGACCTATGATACAGTAGGAGATCACCCTGGTTTATAGACCTATGATGCAGTAGGAGACCACACTGGTCTATAGACCTATGATACAGACTGAGATCACCCTGGTCTATAGACCTATGATACAGTAGGAGATCACCCTGGTCTATAGACCTATGATACAGTAGGAGATCACCCTGGTCTATAGACCTATTATGCAGGAAGAGATCACTCTGGTCTATAGACCTATTATGCAGGAATAGATCACTCTGGTCTATAGACCTATGAAACAGTAGAAGATCACACTGGTCTATTGACCTATGATACAGTAGGAGATCTCCCTAGTCTATAGACCTATGATACAGTCGGAGATCACCCTGATCTATAGACCTATGATACAGTAGGAGATCACCCTGGTCTATAGACCTATGATATAGTAGGAGATCACCCTGGTCTATAGACCTATGATACAGTAGGAGATCACGCTGGTCTATAGACCTATTATGCAGGAATAGATCACTCTGGTCTGTAGACCTATGAAACAGTAGAAGATCACACTCGTCTATTGACCTATGATACAGTAGGAGATCTCCCTAGTCTATAGACCTATGATACAGTCAGAGATCACCCTGATCTATAGACCTATGATACAGTAGGAGATCACCCTGGTCCATAGACCTATGATACAGTAGGAGATCACCCTGGTCTATAGACCTATGATGCAGTAGGAGACCACACTGGTCTATAGACCTATGATACAGACTGAGATCACCCTGGTCTATAGACCTATGATACAGTAGGAGATCACCCTGGTCTATAGACCTATGATACAGTAGGAGATCACCATGGTCTATAGACCTATGATACAGTAGGAGATCACCCTGGTCTATAGACCTATGATACAGTAGGAGATCATCCTGGTCTATAGACCTATGATACAGTAGGAGATCACCCTGGTCTATAGGCCTATGATACAGTCGAAGATCACCCTGGTCTATAGACCGATGATGCAGTAGGAGATCACTCTGTTCTACAGACCTATGATACAGTAGGAGATCACCTTGGTCTATAAAGCTATCTTACAGTAGGAGATCACCCTGGCCTATAGACCTATGATGCAGTAGGAGATCACACTGGTCTATAGACCTATGATACATACTGAGATCACCCTGGTCTATAGACCTATGATACAGTAGGAGATCACCCTGGTCTATAGACCTATGATACCGTAGGAGACCACCCTGGTCTATAGACCTATGATACAGTAGGAGATCACCCTGGTCTATAGACCTATGCTACAGTAGAAGATCACACTTGTCTATTGACCTATGATACAGTAGGAGATGACCCTGGTCTATAGACCTATGATACAGTCGGAGATCACCCTGGTCTATAGACCTTTGATACAGTAGGAGATCACCCTGGTCTATAGACCTATTATGCAGGAATAGATCACTCTGGTCTATAGACCTATGATACATTCTGAGATCACCCTGGTCTATAGACCTATGATACAGTAGGAGATCACCCTGGTCTATAGACCTATGATGCAGTAGGAGATCACACTGGTCTATAGACCTATGATACAGACTGAGATCACCCTGGTCTATAGACCTATGATACAGTAGGAGATCACCCTGGTCTATAGACCTATGATACAGTAGGAGACCACCCTGGTCTATAGACCTATGATACAGTAGGAGATCATCCTGGTCTATAGACCTATGATACAGTAGGAGATCACCCTGGTCTATAGACCTATGATACAGTAGGAGATCACCCGGGTATATAGACCTATGATACAGTAGGAGATCACGCTGGTCTATAGACATATGATACAGTAGGAGATCACCCTGGTCTATAGACCTATGATACAGTAGGAAATCACCCTGGTCTATAGACCGATGATGCAGTAGGAGATCACTCTGTTCTACAGACCTATGATACAGTAGGAGATCACCTTGGTCTATAAAGCTATCTTACAGTAGGAGATCACCCTGACCTATAGACCTATGATGCAGTAGGAGATCACACTGGTCTATAGACCTATGATACAGACTGAGATCACCCTGGTCTATAGACCTATGATACAGTAGGAGATTACCCTGGTCTATAGACCTATGATACAGTAGCAGACCACCCTGGTCTATAGACCTATGATACAGTAGGAGATCACCCTGGTCTATTGACTTATGATACAGTAGGAGATCATCCTGGTCTATAGACCTATGATACAGTAGGAGATCACCCTGGTCTATAGACCTATGATACAGTAGGAGATTACCCTGGTCTATAGACCTATGATACAGTAGCAGACCACCCTGGTCTATAGACCTATGATACAGTAGGAGATCACCCTGGTCTATTGACTTATGATACAGTAGGAGATCATCCTGGTCTATAGACCTATGATACAGTAGGAGATCACCCTGGTCTATAGACCTATGATACAGTAGGAGATCACCCGGGTCTATAGACCTATGATACAGTAGGAGATCATCGTGGTCTATAGACCTATGATACAGTAGGAGATCACCCTGGTCTATAGACCTATGATACAGTAGGAGATCACGCTGGTCTATAGACATATGAAACAGTAGGAGATCACCCTGGTCTATAGACCTATGATACAGTAGGAAATCACCCTGGTCTATAGACCGATGATGCAGTAGGAGATCACTCTGTTCTACAGACCTATGATACAGTAGGAGATCACCTTGGTCTATAAAGCTATCTTACAGTAGGAGATCACCCTGGCCTATAGACCTATGATGCAGTAGGAGATCACACTGGTCTATAGACCTATGATACAGACTGAGATCACCCTGGTCTATAGACCTATGATACAGTAGGAGATCACCCTGGTCTATAGACCTATGATACAGTAGGAAATCACCCTGGTCTATAGACCTATGATACAGTAGGAGATCACCCTGGTCTATAGACCTATGATACAGTAGGAGATCACCCTGGTTTATAGGCCTATGATACCGTCAGAGATCACCCTGGTCTATAGACCGATGATGCAGTAGGAGATCACACTGGTCTATAGACCTATGATACAGACTGAGATCACCCTGGTCTATAGACCTATGATACAGTAGGAGACCACCCTGGTCTATAGACCTATGATACAGTAGGAGATCATCCTGGTCTATTGACCTATGATACAGTAGGAGATCATCCTGGTCTATAGACCTATGATACAGTAGGAGATCACCCTGGTATATAGACCTATGATACAGTAGGAGATCACCCGGGTCTATAGACCTATGATACAGTAGGAGATCACGCTGGTCTATAGACATATGATACAGTAGGAGATCACCCTGGTCTATAAAGTTATCTTACAGTAGGAGATCACCCTGGCCTATAGACCTATGATGCAGTAGGAGATCACACTGGTCTATAGACCTATGATACATTCTGAGATCACCCTGGTCTATAGACCTATGATACAGTAGGAGATCACCCTGGTCTATAGACCTATGATGCAGTAGGAGATCACACTGGTCTATAGACCTATGATACAGACTGAGATCACCCTGGTCTATAGACCTATGATACAGTAGGAGATCACCCTGGTCTATAGACCTATGATACAGTAGGAGACCACCCTGGTCTATAGACCTATGATACAGTAGGAGATCACCCTGGTCTATTGACCTATGATACAGTAGGAGATCACCCTGGTCTATAGACCTATGATACAGTAGGAAATCACCCTGGTCTATAGACCGATGATGCAGTAGGAGATCACTCTGTTCTACAGACCTATGATACAGTAGGAGATCACCTTGGTCTATAAAGCTATCTTACAGTAGGAGATCACCCTGACCTATAGACCTATGATGCAGTAGGAGATCACACTGGTCTATAGACCTATGATACAGACTGAGATCACCCTGGTCTATAGACCTATGATACAGTAGGAGATCACCCTGGTCTATAGACCTATGATACAGTAGCAGACCACCCTGGTCTATAGACCTATGATACAGTAGGAGATCACCCTGGTCTATTGACTTATGATACAGTAGGAGATCATCCTGGTCTATAGACCTATGATACAGTAGGAGATCACCCTGGTCTATAGACCTATGATACAGTAGGAGATCACCCGGGTCTATAGACCTATGATACAGTAGGAGATCACCCTGGTCTATAGACCTATGATACAGTAGGAGATCACCCGGGTCTATAGACCTATGATACAGTAGGAGATCACGCTGGTCTATAGACATATGAAACAGTAGGAGATCACCCTGGTCTATAGACCTATGATACAGTAGGAAATCACCCTGGTGGTCTATAGACCGATGATGCAGTAGGAGATCACTCTGTTCTACAGACCTATGATACAGTAGGAGATCACCTTGGTCTATAAAGCTATCTTACAGTAGGAGATCACCCTGGCCTATAGACCTATGATGCAGTAGGAGATCACACTGGTCTATAGACCTATGATACAGACTGAGATCACCCTGGTCTATAGACCTATGATACAGTAGGAGATCACCCTGGTCTATAGACCTATGATACAGTAGGAGATCACCCTGGTTTATAGGCCTATGATACCGTCAGAGATCACCCTGGTCTATAGACCGATGATGCAGTAGGAGATCACACTGGTCTATAGACCTATGATACAGACTGAGATCACCCTGGTCTATAGACCTATGATACAGTAGGAGATCACCCTGGTCTATCGACCTATGATACAGTAGGAGATCAGCCTGGTCTATAGCCCTATTATGCAGGAATAGATCACTCTGGTCTATAGACCTATGAAACAGTAGAAGATCACACTGGTCTATTGACCTATGATACAGTAGGAGATCTCCCTAGTCTATAGACCTATGATACAGTCGGAGATCACCCTGATCTATAGACCTATGATACAGTAGGAGATCACCCTGGTCCATAGACCTATGATACAGTAGGATATCACCCTGGTCTATAGACCTATGATACAGTAGGAGATCACCCTGGTCTATAGACCTATGATACAGTAGGAGATCACCCTGGTCTATAGACCTATTATGCAGGAATAGATCACTCTGGTCTGTAGACCTATGAAACAGTAGAAGATCACACTCGTCTATTGACCTATGATACAGTAGGAGATCTCCCTAGTCTATAGACCTATGATACAGTCGGAGATCACCCTGATCTATAGACCTATGATACAGTAGGAGATCACCCTGGTCTATAGCCCTATTATGCAGGAATAGATCACTCTGGTCTATAGACCTATGAAACAGTAGAAGATCACACTGGTCTATTGACCTATGATACAGTAGGAGATCTCCCTAGTCTATAGACCTATGATACAGTCGGAGATCACCCTGATCTATAGACCTATGATACAGTAGGAGATCACCCTGGTCCATAGACCTATGATACAGTAGGAGATCACCCTTGTCTATAGACCTATGATACAGTAGGAGATCACCCTGGTCTATAGACCTATGATACAGTAGGAGATCACCCTGGTATATAGACCTATTATGCAGGAATAGATCACTCTGGTCTGTAGACCTATGAAACAGTAGAAGATCACACTCGTCTATTGACCTATGATACAGTAGGAGATCTCCCTAGTCTATAGACCTATGATACAGTCGGAGATCACCCTGATCTATAGACCTATGATACAGTAGGAGATCACCCTGGTCCATAGACCTATGATACAGTAGGAGATCACCCTGGTCTATAGACCTATGATGCAGTAGGAGACCACACTGGTCTATAGACCTATGATAAAGACTGAGATCACCCTGGTCTATAGACCTATGATACAGTAGGAGATCACCCTGGTCTATAGACCTATGATACAGTAGGAGATCACCATGGTCTATAGACCTATGATACAGTAGGAGATCACCCTGGTCTATCCTTCTGTTCACCTGATTTAGAATTCCTCTCAATCAAATGTAGACCGCATTATCTTCCAAGAGAATTCTCTTCGATTATAATCACAGCCGTATATATCCCCCCCCAAGCAGACACATCGATGGCTCTGAACGAACTTTATTTAACTCTTTGCAAACTGGAAAACATTTATCCGGAGGCTGCATTCATTGTAGCTGGGGATTTTAACAAAGCCAATCTGAAAACAAGACTCCCTAAATTGTATCAGCATATCGATTGCGCAACCAGGGGTGGTAAAACCTTGGATCATTGTTACTCTAACTTCCGCGACGCATATAAGGCCCTGCCCCGCCCGCCTTTCGGGAAAGCTGACCACGACTCCATTTTGCTGATCCCTGCCTACAGGCAGAAATTAAAACAAGAGGCTCCCACGCTGAGGTCTGTCCAACGCTGGTCAGACCAAGCTGACTCTACACTCCAAGACTGCTTCCATCACGTGGACTGGGACATGTTTCGTATTGCGTCAGATGGGAATATTGACGAATACGCTGATTCGGTGTGCGAGTTCATTAGAACGTGCGTCGAAGATGTCGTTCCCATAGCAACGATAAAAACATTCCCTAACCAGAAACCGTGGATTGATGGCAGCATTCGCGTGAAACTGAAAGCGCGAACCACTGCTTTTAATCAGGGCAAGGTGTCTGGCAATATGACTGAATACAAACAGTGCAGCTATTCCCTCCGTAAGGCTATTAAACAAGCTAAGCGTCAGTACAGAGACAAAGTGGAATCTCAATTCAATGGCTCAGACACAAGAGGCATGTGGCAGGGTCTACAGTCAATCACGGACTACAAGATGAAATCCAGCCCAGTCACGGACCAGGATGTCTTGCTCCCAGGCAGACTAAATAACTTTTTTGCCCGCTTTGAGGACAATACAGTGCCACTGACACGGCCTGCAACGGAAACATGCAGTCTCTCCTTCACTGCAGCCGAGGTGAGTAAGACATTTAAACGTGTTAACCCTCGCAAGGCTGCAGGCCCAGACGGCATCCCCAGCCGCGCCCTCAGAGCATGCGCAGACCAGCTGGCCGGTGTGTTTACGGACATATTCAATCAATCCCTATACCAGTCTGCTGTTCCCACATGCTTCAAGAGGGCCACCATTGTTCCTGTTCCCAAGAAAGCTAAGGTAACTGAGCTAAACGACTACCGCCCGTAGCACTCACTTCCGTCATCATGAAGTGCTTTGAGAGACTAGTCAAGGACCATATCACCTCCACCCTACCTGACACCCTAGACCCACTCCAATTTGCTTACCGCCCAAATAGGTCCACAGACGATGCAATCTCAACCACACTGCACACTGCCCTAACCCACCTGGACAAGAGGAATACCTATGTGAGAATGCTGTTCATCGACTACAGCTCGGCATTCAACACCATAGTACCCTCCAAGCTCGTCATCAAGCTCGAGACCCTGGGTCTCGACCCCGCCCTGTGCAACTGGGTACTGGACTTCCTGACGGGCCGCCCCCAGGTGGTGAGGGTAGGCAACAACATCTCCTCCCCGCTGATCCTCAACACGGGGGCCCCACAAGGTGCGTTCTGAGCCCTCTCCTGTACTCCCTGTTCACCCACGACTGCGTGGCCACGCACGCCTCCAACTCAATCATCAAGTTTGCGGACGACACAACAGTGGTAGGCTTGATTACCAACAACGACGAGACGGCCTACAGGGAGGAGGTGAGGGCCCTCGGAGTGTGGTGTCAGGAAAATAACCTCACACTCAACGTCAACAAAACTAAGGAGATGATTGTGGACTTCAGGAAACAGCAGAGGGAACACCCCTATCCACATCGATGGAACAGTAGTGGAGAGGGTAGCTAGTTTAAGTTCCTCGGCATACACATCACAGACAAACTGAATTGGTCCACTCACACTGACAGCGTCGTGAAGAAGCGCAGCAGCGCCTATTCAACCTCAGGAGGCTGAAGAAATTCGGCTTGTCACCAAAAGCACTCACAAACTTCTACAGATGCACAATCGAGAGCATCCTGGCGGGCTGTATCACCGCCTGGTACGGCAACTGCTCCGCCCTCAACCGTAAGGCTCTCCAGAGGGTAGTGAGGACTGCACAACGCATCACCGGGGGCAAACTACCTGCCCTCCAGGACACCTACACCACCCGTTGTTACAGGAAGGCCATAAAGATCATCAAGGACATCAACCACCCGAACCACTGCCTGTTCACCCCGCTATCATCCAGAAGGCGAGGTCAGTACAGGTGCATCAAAGCTGGGACAGAGAGACTGAAAAACAGCTTCTATCTCAAGGCCATCAGACTGTTAAACAGCCACCACTAACACTGAGTGGCTGCTGCCAACACACTGTCATTGACACTGACCCAACTCCAGCCATTTTAATAATGGGAATTGATGGGAAATGATGTAAATATATGACTAGCCACTTTAAACAATGCTACCTTATATAATGTTACTTACCCTACATTATTAATCTCATATGCATATGTATATACTGTACTCTACATCATCGACTGCATCCTTATGTAACACATGTATCACTAGCCACTTTAACTATGCCACTTTGTTTACTTTGTCTACACACTCATCTCATATGTATATACTGTACTCAATACCATCTACTGTATGCTGCTCTGTACCATCACTCATTCATATATCCTTATGTACATGTTCCTTATCCCCTTACACTGTGTATAAGACAGTAGTTTTGGAATTGTTAGTTAGATTACTTGTTGGTTATCACTGCATTGTCGGAACTAGAAGCACAAGCATTTCGCTACACTCGCGTTAACATCTGCTAACCATGTGTATGTGACAAATAAAATTTGATTTGATTTGATTTTGATTTCATACAGTAGGAGATCATCCTGGTCTATAGACCTATGATACAGTAGGAGATCACCCTGGTCTATGGGCCTATGATACAGTCGGAGATCACCCTGGTCTATAGACCGATGATGCAGTAGGAGATCACTCTGTTCTACAGACCTATGATACAGTAGGAGATCACCTTGGTCTATAAAGCTATCTTACAGTAGGAGATCACCCTGGCCTATAGACCTATGATGCAGTAGGAGATCACACTGGTCTATAGACCTATGATACATACTGAGATCACCCTGGTCTATAGACCTATGATACAGTAGGAGATCACCCTGGTCTACAGACCTATGATACAGTAGGAGACCACCCTGGTCTATAGACCTATGATACAGTAGGAGATCACCCTGGTCTATAGACCTATGCTACAGTAGAAGATCACACTTGTCTATTGACCTATGATACAGTAGGAGATCACCCTGGTCTATAGACCTATGACACAGTAGGAGATCACCCTGGTCTATCGACCTATGATACAGTAGGAGATCACCCTGGTCTATAGACCTATTATGCAGGAATAGATCACTCTGGTCTATAGACCTATGATACAGTAGGAGATCACCTTGGTCTATAGACCTATGATACAGTAGAAGATCACCCTGGTCTATAGACCTATGATACAGTAGGAGATCACCCTGGTCTATAGACCTATGATACAGAAGGAGATCACACTGGTCTATAGACCTATGATACAGTAGGACATCACCCTGGTCTATAGACCTATTATGCAGGAAGAGATCACTCTGGTCTATAGACCTATTATGCAGGAATAGATCACTCTGGTCTATAGACCTATGAAACAGTAGAAGATCACACTGGTCTATTGACCTATGATACAGTAGGAGATCACCCTGGTCCATAGACCTATGACACAGTCGGAGATAACCCTGATCTATAGACCTATGATACAGTAGGAGATCACCCAGGTCCATAGACCTATGATACAGTAGGAGATCACCCTGGTCTATAGACCTATGATACAGTCGGAGATCACCCTGGTATATAGACCTATGATACAGTAGGAGATCACCCTGGTCTATAGACCTATTATGCAGGAATAGATCACTCTGGTCTGTAGACCTATGATGCAGTAGGAGACCACACTGGTCTATAGACCTATGATACAGTAGGAGATCACCCTGGTCTATAGACCTATGATACAGTAGGAGATCATCCTGGTCTATAGACCTATGATACAGTAGGAGATCACCCTGGTCTATAGGCCTATGATACAGTCGGAGATCACCCTGGTCTATAGACCGATGATGCAGTAGGAGTTCACTCTGTTCTACAGACCTATGATACAGTAGGAGATCACCCTGGTCTATAGACCTATGATACAGTAGGAGATCACCATGGTCTATAGACCTATGATACAGTAGGAGATCACCCTGGTCTATAGACCTATGATACAGTAGGAGATCATCCTGGTCTATAGACCTATGATACAGTAGGAGATCACCCTGGTCCATAGACCTATGATACAGTAGGAGATCACCCTGGTCTATAGACCTATTATGCAGGAATAGATCACTCTGGTCTGTAGACCTATGATGCAGTAGGAGACCACACTGGTCTATAGACCTATGATACAGTAGGAGATCACCTTGGTCTATAAAGCTATCTTACAGTAGGAGATCACCCTGGCCTATAGACCTATGATGCAGTAGGAGACCCCACTGGTCTATAGACCTATGATACATACTGAGATCACCCTGGTCTATAGACCTATGATACAGTAGGAGATCACCCTGGTCTATAGACCTATGATACAGTCGGAGATCACCCTGATCTATAGACCTATGATACAGTAGGAGATCACCCTGGTCCATAGACCTATGATACAGTAGGAGATCACCCTGGTCTATAGACCTATGATACAGTCGGAGATCACCCTGGTCTATAGACCTATGATACAGTAGGAGATCACCCTGGTCTATAGACCTATTATGCAGGAATAGATCACTCTGGTCTGTAGACCTATGATGCAGTAGGAGACCACACTGGTCTATAGACCTATGATACAGACTGAGATCACCCTGGTCTATAGACCTATGATACAGTAGGAGATCACCCTGGTCTATAGACCTATGATACATACTGAGATCACCCTGGTCTATAGACCTATGATACAGTAGGAGATCACCCTGGTCTATAGACCTATGATACAGTAGGAGACCACCCTGGTCTATAGACCTATTATACAGTAGGAGATCACCCTGGTCTATAGACCTATGCTACAGTAGAAGATCACACTTGTCTATTGACCTATGATACAGTAGGAGATCACCCTGGTCTATAGACCTATGATACAGTAGGAGATCACCCTGGTCTATAGACCTATGATACAGTAGGAGATCACCATGGTCTATAGACCTATGATACAGTAGGAGATCACCCTGGTCTATAGACCTATGATACAGTAGGAGATCATCCTGGTCTATAGACCTATGATACAGTAGGAGATCACCCTGGTCTATAGGCCTATGATACAGTCGGAGATCACCCTGGTCTATAGACCGATGATGCAGTAGGAGATCACTCTGTTCTACAGACCTATGATACAGTAGGAGATCACCTTGGTCTATAAAGCTATCTTACAGTAGGAGATCACCCTGGCCTATAGACCTATGATGCAGTAGGAGATCACACTGGTCTATAGACCTATGATACAGACTGAGATCACCCTGGTCTATAGACCTATGATACAGTAGGAGACCACCCTGGTCTATAGACCTATGATACAGTAGGAGATCACCCTGGTCTATAGACCTATGATACAGTAGGAGATCACCCTGGTCTATAGACCTATGATACAGTAGGAAATCACCCTGGTCTATAGACCGATGATGCAGTAGGAGATCACTCTGTTCTACAGACCTATGATACAGTAGGAGATCACCTTGGTCTATAAAGCTATCTTACAGTAGGAGATCACCCTGGCCTATAGACCTATGATGCAGTAGGAGATCACACTGGTCTATAGACCTATGATACAGACTGAGATCACCCTGGTCTATAGACCTATGATACAGTAGGAGATCACCCTGGTCTATAGACCTATGATACAGTAGGAGAACACCCTGGTCTATAGACCTATGATACAGTAGGAGATCACCCTGGTCTATAGACCTATGATACAGTAGGAGATCACCCTGGTCTATAGACCTATGATACAGTAGGAGATCACACTGGTCTATAGACCTATGATACAGTAGGAGATCACCCTGGTCTATAGACCTATTATGCAGGAAGAGATCACTCTGGTCTATAGACCTATGAAACAGTAGAAGATCACACTGGTCTATTGACCTATGATACAGTAGGAGATCACCCTGATCTATAGACCTATGATACAGTAGGAGATTACCCTGGTTTATAGGCCTATGATACCGTCAGAGATCACCCTGGTCTATAGACCGATGATGCAGTAGGAGATCACTCTGTTCTACAGACCTATGATACAGTAGGAGATCACCTTGGTCTATAAAGCTATCTTGCAGTAGGAGATCACCCTGGCCTATAGACCTATGATGCAGTAGGAGATCACACTTGTCTATTGACCTATGATACAGTAGGATATCACCCTGGTCTATAGACCTATGATACAGTAGGAGATCACCCTGGTCTATAGACCTATGATACAGTAGGAGATCATCCTGGTCTATAGACCGATGAAGCAGTAGGAGATCACTCTGTTCTACAGACCTATGATACAGTAGGAGATCACCTTGGTCTATAAAGCTATCTTACAGTAGGAGATCACCCTGGCCTATAGACCTATGATGCAGTAGGAGATCACACTGGTCTATAGACCTATGATACAGACTGAGATCACCCTGGTCTATAGACCTATGATACAGTAGGAGATCACCTTGGTCTATAAAGCTATCTTACAGTAGGAGATCACCCTGGCCTATAGACCTATGATGCAGTAGGAGATCACACTGGTCTATAGACCTATGATACAGTAGGAGATCACCCTGGTCTATAGACCTATGATACAGTAGGAGATCACCCTGGTCTATAGACCTATGATACAGTAGGAAATCACCCTGGTCTATAGACC
Source organism: Oncorhynchus gorbuscha (assembly GCF_021184085.1). NCBI lineage: Eukaryota > Metazoa > Chordata > Actinopteri > Salmoniformes > Salmonidae > Oncorhynchus > Oncorhynchus gorbuscha. The sequence goes on along the minus strand of NW_025745802.1, from coordinate 198,154 downwards.
GATGATGCAGTAGGAGATCACTCTGTTCTACAGACCTATGATACAGTAGGAGATCACCTTGGTCTATAAAGCTATCTTACAGTAGGAGATCACCCTGGCCTATAGACCTATGATGCAGTAGGAGATCACACTGGTCTATAGACCTATGATACAGACTGAGATCACCCTGGTCTATAGACCTATGATACAGTAGGAGATCACCCTGGTCTATAGACCTATGATACAGTAGGAGAACACCCTGGTCTATAGACCTATGATACAGTAGGAGATCACCCTGGTCTATAGACCTATGATACAGTAGGAGATCACCCTGGTCTATAGACCTATGATACAGTAGGAGATCACACTGGTCTATAGACCTATGATACAGTAGGAGATCACCCTGGTCTATAGACCTATTATGCAGGAAGAGATCACTCTGGTCTATAGACCTATGAAACAGTAGAAGATCACACTGGTCTATTGACCTATGATACAGTAGGAGATCACCCTGATCTATAGACCTATGATACAGTAGGAGATTACCCTGGTTTATAGGCCTATGATACCGTCAGAGATCACCCTGGTCTATAGACCGATGATGCAGTAGGAGATCACTCTGTTCTACAGACCTATGATACAGTAGGAGATCACCTTGGTCTATAAAGCTATCTTGCAGTAGGAGATCACCCTGGCCTATAGACCTATGATGCAGTAGGAGATCACACTGGTCTATAGACCTATGATACAGACTGAGATCACCCTGGTCTATAGACCTATGATACAGTAGGAGATCACCTTGGTCTATAAAGCTATCTTACAGTAGGAGATCACCCTGGCCTATAGACCTATGATGCAGTAGGAGATCACACTGGTCTATAGACCTATGATACAGTAGGAGACCACCCTGGTCTATAGACCTATGATACAGTAGGAGATCACCCTGGTCTATAGACCTATGATACAGTAGGAGATCACCCTGGTCTATAGACCTATGATACAGTAGGATATCACACTGGTCTATAGACCTATGATACAGTAGGAGATCACCCTGGTCTATAGACCTATGATACAGTAGGAAATCACCCTGGTCTATAGACCGATGATGCAGTAGGAGATCACTCTGTTCTACAGACCTATGATACAGTAGGAGATCACCTTGGTCTATAAAGCTATCTTACAGTAGGAGATCACCCTGGCCTATAGACCTATGATGCAGTAGGAGATCACACTGGTCTATAGACCTATGATACAGTAGGAGATCACCCTGGTCTATAGACCTATGATACAGTCGGATATCACCCTGGTCTATAGACCTATGATACAGTAGGAGATTACCCTGGTTTATAGGCCTATGATACCGTCAGAGATCACCCTGGTCTATAGACCGATGATGCAGTAGGAGATCACTCTGTTCTACAGACCTATGATACAGTAGGAGATCACCTTGGTCTATAAAGCTATCTTGCAGTAGGAGATCACCCTGGCCTATAGACCTATGATGCAGTAGGAGATCACACTGGTCTATAGACCTATGATACAGACTGAGATCACCCTGGTCTATAGACCTATGATACAGTAGGAGATCACCTTGGTCTATAAAGCTATCTTACAGTAGGAGATCACCCTGGCCTATAGACCTATGATGCAGTAGGAGATCACACTGGTCTATAGACCTATGATACAGTAGGAGATCACCCTGGTCTATAGACCTATGATACAGTAGGAGATCACCCTGGTCTATAGACCTATGATACAGTAGGAGATCACCCTGGTCTATAGACCTATGATACAGTAGGAGATCACACTGGTCTATAGACCTATGATACAGTAGGAGATCACCCTGGTCTATAGACCTATGATACAGTAGGAAATCACCCTGGTCTATAGACCGATGATGCAGTAGGAGATCACTCTGTTCTACAGACCTATGATACAGTAGGAGATCACCTTGGTCTATAAAGCTATCTTACAGTAGGAGATCACCCTGGCCTATAGACCTATGATGCAGTAGGAGATCACACTGGTCTATAGACCTATGATACAGATAGATCACCCTGGTCTATAGACCTATGATACAGTAGGAGATCACCCTGGTCTATAGACCTATGATACAGTAGGAGAACACCCTGGTCTATAGACCTATACAGTAGGAGATCACCCTGGTCTAGACCTATGATACAGTAGAGATCACCCTGGTCTATAGACCTATGACACAGTAGGAGATCACACTGGTCTATAGACCTATGATACAGTAGGAGATCACCCTGGTCTATAGACCTATTATGCAGGAAGAGATCACTCTGGTCTATAGACCTATGAAACAGTAGAAGATCACACTGGTCTATTGACCTATGATACAGTAGGAGATCACCCTGATCTATAGACCTATGATACAGTAGGAGATCACCCTGGTCTATAGACCTATGATACAGTCGGAGATCACCCTGGTCTATAGACCTATGATACAGTAGGAGATCACCCTGGTCTATAGACCTATGATACAGTAGGAGATCACCCTGGCCTATAGACCTATGATGCAGTAGGAGACCACACTGGTCTATAGACCTATGATACAGTTGGTGACCACCCTGGTCTATAGACCTATTATACAGTAGGAGATCACCTTGGTCTATAGACCTATGCTACAGTAGAAGATCACCCTGGTCTATAGACCTATGCTACAGTAGAATATCACACTTGTCTATTGACCTATGATACAGTAGAAGATCACACTTGGCTATTGATCTATGATACAGTAGGAGATCACCCTGGTCTATAGACCTATGACACAGTAGGAGATCACCCTGGTCTATCGACCTATGATACAGTAGGCGATCACCCTGGTCTTTAGGCCTATGATACAGTAGGAGATCACCCTGGTCTATAGACCTATGATACAGTAGGAGATCACCCTGGTCTATAGACCTATTATGCAGGAATAGATCACTCTGGTCTATAGACCTATGAAACAGTAGAAGATCACACTGGTCTATTGACCTATGATACAGTAGGAGACCTCCCTAGTCTATAGACCTATGATACAGTCGGAGATCACCATGATCTATAGACCTATGATACAGTAGGAGATCACCCTGGTCCATAGACCTATGATACAGTAGGAGATCACCCTGGTTTATAGACCTATGATACAGTAGGAGATCACCCTGATCTATAGACCTATGATACAGTAGGAGATCACCCTGGTCTATAGACCTATGATAGAGTAGGAGATCACCCTGGTTAATAGACCTATGATGCAGTAAGAGATCACACTGGTCTGTAGACCTATGATACAGTAGGAGATCACCCCGGTCTATAGAGCTATGCTACAGTAGAAGATCACACTTGTCTATTGACCTATGATACAGTAGGATATCACCCTGGTCTATAGACCTATGATACAGTAGGAGATCACCCTGGTCTATAGACCTATGATACAGTAGGAGATCATCCTGGTCTATAGACCGATGAAGCAGTAGGAGATCACTCTGTTCTACAGACCTATGATACAGTAGGAGATCACCTTGGTCTATAAAGCTATCTTACAGTAGGAGATCACCCTGGCCTATAGACCTATGATGCAGTAGGAGATCACACTGGTCTATAGACCTATGATACAGACTGAGATCACCCTGGTCTATAGACCTATGATACAGTAGGAGATCACCTTGGTCTATAAAGCTATCTTACAGTAGGAGATCACCCTGGCCTATAGACCTATGATGCAGTAGGAGATCACACTGGTCTATAGACCTATGATACAGTAGGAGATCACCCTGGTCTATAGACCTATGATACAGTAGGAGATCACCCTGGTCTATAGACCTATGATACAGTAGGAGATCACCCTGGTCTATAGACCTATGATACAGTAGGAGATCACACTGGTCTATAGACCTATGATACAGTAGGAGATCACCCTGGTCTATAGACCTATGATACAGTAGGAAATCACCCTGGTCTATAGACCGATGATGCAGTAGGAGATCACTCTGTTCTACAGACCTATGATACAGTAGGAGATCACCTTGGTCTATAAAGCTATCTTACAGTAGGAGATCACCCTGGCCTATAGACCTATGATGCAGTAGGAGATCACACTGGTCTATAGACCTATGATACAGACTGAGATCACCCTGGTCTATAGACCTATGATACAGTAGGAGATCACCCTGGTGTATAGACCTATGATACAGTAGGAGAACACCCTGGTCTATAGACCTATGATACAGTAGGAGATCACCCTGGTCTATAGACCTATGATACAGTAGGAGATCACCCTGGTCTATAGACCTATGATACAGTAGGAGATCACACTGGTCTATAGACCTATGATACAGTAGGAGATCACCCTGGTCTATAGACCTATGATACAGTAGGAGATCACCCTGGTCTATAGACCTATTATGCAGGAAGAGATCACTCTGGTCTATAGACCTATGAAACAGTAGAAGATCACACTGGTCTATTGACCTATGATACAGTAGGAGATCACCCTGATCTATAGACCTATGATACAGTAGGAGATCACCCTGGTCTATAGACCTATGATACAGTCGGAGATCACCCTGGTCTATAGACCTATGATACAGTAGGAGATTACCCTGGTTTATAGGCCTATGATACCGTCAGAGATCACCCTGGTCTATAGACCGATGATGCAGTAGGAGATCACTCTGTTCTACAGACCTATGATACAGTAGGAGATCACCTTGGTCTATAAAGCTATCTTACAGTAGGAGATCACCCTGGCCTATAGACCTATGATGCAGTAGGAGATCACACTGGTCTATAGACCTATGATACAGACTGAGATCACCCTGGTCTATAGACCTATGATACAGTAGGAGATCACCCTGGTCTATAGACCTATGATACAGTAGGAGATCACCCTGGTCTATAGACCTATGATACAGTAGGAGATCACCCTGGTCTATAGACCTATGATACAGTAGGAGATCATCCTGGTCTATAGACCGATGAAGCAGTAGGAGATCACTCTGTTCTACAGACCTATGATACAGTAGGAGATCACCTTGGTCTATAAAGCTATCTTGCAGTAGGAGATCACCCTGGCCTATAGACCTATGATGCAGTAGGAGATCACACTGGTCTATAGACCTATGATACAGACTGAGATCACCCTGGTCTATAGACCTATGATACAGTAGGAGATCACCTTGGTCTATAAAGCTATCTTACAGTAGGAGATCACCCTGGCCTATAGACCTATGATGCAGTAGGAGATCCCACTGGTCTATAGACCTATGATACAGTAGGAGATCACCCTGGTCTATAGACCTATGATACAGTAGGAGATCACCCTGGTCTATAGACCTATGATACAGTAGGAGATCACACTGGTCTATAGACCTATGATACAGTAGGAGATCACCCTGGTCTATAGACCTATGATACAGTAGGAAATCACCCTGGTCTATAGACCGATGATGCAGTAGGAGATCACTCTGTTCTACAGACCTATGATACAGTAGGAGATCACCTTGGTCTATAAAGCTATCTTACAGTAGGAGATCACCCTGGCCTATAGACCTATGATGCAGTAGGAGATCACACTGGTCTATAGACCTATGATACAGACTGAGATCACCCTGGTCTATAGACCTATGATACAGTAGGAGATCACCCTGGTCTATAGACCTATGATACAGTAGGAGAACACCCTGGTCTATAGACCTATGATACAGTAGGAGATCACCCTGGTCTATAGACCTATGATACAGTAGGAGATCACCCTGGTCTATAGACCTATGATACAGTAGGAGATCACACTGGTCTATAGACCTATGATACAGTAGGAGATCACCCTGGTCTATAGACCTATGATGCAGGAAGAGATCACTCTGGTCTATAGACCTATGATACAGTAGGAGATCATCCTGGTCTATAGACCGATGAAGCAGTAGGAGATCACTCTGTTCTACAGACCTATGATACAGTAGGAGATCACCTTGGTCTATAAAGCTATCTTACAGTAGGAGATCACCCTGGCCTATAGACCTATGATGCAGTAGGAGATCACACTGGTCTATAGACATATGATACAGAATGAGATCACCCTGGTCTATAGACCTATGATACAGTAGGAGATCACCTTGGTCTATAAAGCTATCTTACAGTAGGAGATCACCCTGGCCTATAGACCTATGATGCAGTAGGAGATCACACTGGTCTATAGACCTATGATACAGTAGGAGACCACCCTGGTCTATAGACCTATGATACAGTCGGAGATCACCCTGGTCTATAGACCTATGATACAGTAGGAGATCACCCTGGTCCATAGACCTATGATGCAGTAGGAGACCACACTGGTCTATAGACCTATGATACAGACTGAGATCACCCTGGTCTATAGACCTATGATACAGTAGGAGATCACCCTGGTCTATAGACCTATGATACAGTAGGAGATCACCCTGGTCTATAGACCTATGATACAGTAGGAGATCACCCTGGTCTATAGACCTATGATACAGTAGGAGATCACACTGGTCTATAGACCTATGATACAGACTGAGATCACCCTGGTCTATAGACCTATGAAACAGTAGAAGATCACACTGGTCTATAGACCTATGATACAGTAGGAGATCACCCTGGTCTATAGACCTATGATACAGTCGGAGATCACCCTGATCTATAGTCCTATGATACAGTAGGAGATCACTCTGGTCTATATAACTATGATACAGTAGGAGATCACCCTGGTTTATAGACCTATGATACAGTAGGAGATCATCCTGGTCTATAGACCTATGATAGAGTAGGAAATCACCCTGGTTAATAGACCTATGATGCAGTAAGAGATCACCCTGGTCTATAGACCTATGATACAGTAGGAGATCACCCCGGTCTATAGAGCTATGCTACAGTAGAAGGTCACACTTGTCTATTGACCTATGATACAGTAGGATATCACCCTGGCCTATAGACCTATGATACAGTAGGAGATCACCCTGGTCTATAGACCTATGATACAGTAGGAGATCATTCTGGTCTATAGACCGATGAAGCAGTAGGAGATCACTCTGTTCTACAGACCTATGATACAGTAGGAGATCACCTTGGTCTATAAAGCTATCTTACAGTAGGAGATCACCCTGGCCTATAGACCTATGATGCAGTAGGAGATCACACTGGTCTATAGACCTATGATACATACTGAGATCACACTGGTCTATAGACCTATGATACCGTAGGAGATCACCCTGGTCTATAGACCTATGATACAGTAGGAGACCACCCTGGTCTATAGACCTATGATACAGTAGGAGATCACCCTGGTCTATAGACCTATGATACAGTAGGAGATCACCCTGGTCTATAGACCTATGATACAGTAGGAGATCACCCTGGTCTATAGACCTATTATGCAGGAAGAGATCACTCTGGTCTATAGACCTATGATACAGTAGGAGATCACCATGGTCTATAGACCTATGATACAGTAGGAGATCACCCTGGTCTATAGACCTATGATACAGTAGGAGATCACCCTGGTCTATAGACCTATGATACAGTAGGAGATCACCATGGTCTATAGACCTATGATACAGTAGGAGATCACCCTGGTCTATAGACCTATGATACAGTAGGAGATCACCCTGGTCTATAGACCTATGATACAGTAGGAGATCACCCTGGTCTATAGACCTATGATACAGTAGGAGATCACCCTGGTCTATAGACCTATTATGCAGGAATAGATCACTCTGGTCTATAGACCTATGAAACAGTAGAAGATCACACTGGTCTATTGACCTATGATACAGTAGGAGATCTCCCTAGTCTATAGACCTATGATACAGTCGGAGATCACCCTGATCTATAGACCTATGATACAGTAGGAGATCACCCTGGTCCATAGACCTATGATACAGTAGGAGATCACCCTGGTTTATAGACCTATGATACAGTAGGAGATCACCCTGGTCTATAGACCTATGATACAGTAGGAGATCACCCTGGTCTATAGACCTATGATACAGTCGGAGATCACCCTGGTCTATAGACCTATTATGCAGGAATAGATCACTCTGGTCTATTGACCTATGATACAGTAGGAGATCACCCTGATCTATAGACCTATGATACAGTAAGAGATCACCCTGGTCTATAGACCTATGATACAGTCGGAGATCACCCTGGTCTATAGACCTATTATGCAGGAATAGATCACTCTGGTCTATAGACCTATGAAACAGTAGAAGATCACACTGGTCTATTGACCTAAGATACAGTAGGAGATCACCCTGGTCTATAGACCGATGAAGCAGTAGGAGATCACTCTGTTCTACAGACCTATGATACAGTAGGAGATCACCTTGGTCTATAAAGCTATCTTACAGTAGGAGATCACCCTGGCCTATAGACCTATGATGCATTAGGAGATCACACTGGTCTATAGACCTATGCTACAGACTGAGATCACCCTGGTCTATAGACCTATGATACAGTAGGAGATCACCCTGGTCTATAGACCTATTATGCAGGAAGAGATCACTCTGGTCTATAGACCTATGATACAGTAGGAGATCACACTGGTCTATAGACCTATGATACAGTAGGAGATCACCCTGGTCTATAGACCTATGATACAGTAGGAGATCATCCTGGTCTATAGACCTATGATAGAGTAGGAGATCACCCTGGTTAATAGACCTATGATGCAGTAAGAGATCACCCTGATCTACAGACCTATGATACAGTAGGAGATCACCTTGGTCTATAAAGCTATCTTACAGTAGGAGATCACCCTGGCCTATAGACCTATGATGCATTAGGAGATCACACTGGTCTATAGACCTATGATACAGACTGAGATCACCCTGGTCTATAGACCTATGATACAGTAGGAGATCACCCTGGTCTATAGACCTATGATACAGTAGGAGACCACCCTGGTCTATAGACCTATGATACATTAGGAGAGCACCCTGGTCTATAGACCTATGATACAGTAGGAGATCACCCTGGTCTATAGACCTATGATACAGTAGGAGATCACCCTGGTCTATAGACCTATTATGCAGGAAGAGATCACTCTGGTCTATAGACCTATGAAACAGTAGAAGATCACACTGGTCTATTGACCTATGATACAGTAGGAGATCACCCTGATCTATAGACCTATGATACAGTAGGAGATCACCCTGGTCTATAGACCTATGATACAGTCGGAGATCACCCTGATCTATAGACCTATGATACAGTAGGAGATCACTCTGGTCTATAGAACTATGATACAGTAGGAGATCACCCTGGTTTATAGACCTATGATACAGTAGGAGATCATCCTGGTCTATAGACCTATGATAGAGTAGGAGATCACCCTGGTTAATAGACCTATGATGCAGTAAGAGATCACCCTGGTCTATAGACCTATGATACAGTAGGAGATCACCCCGGTCTATAGAGCTATGCTACAGTAGAAGATCACACTTGTCTATTGACCTATGATACAGTAGGATATCACCCTGGCCTATAGACCTATGATACAGTAGGAGATCACCCTGGTCTATAGACCTATGATACAGTAGGAGATCATCCTGGTCTATAGACCGATGAAGCAGTAGGAGATCACTCTGTTCTACAGACCTATGATACAGTAGGAGATCACCTTGGTCTATAAAGCTATCTTACAGTAGGAGATCACCCTGGCCTACAGACCTATGATGCATTAGGAGATCACACTGGTCTATAGACCTATGATACAGACTGAGATCACCCTGGTCTATAGACCTATGATACAGTAGGAGATCACCCTGGTCTATAGACCTATGATACAGTAGGAGACCACCCTGGTCTATAGACCTATGATACATTAGGAGAGCACCCTGGTCTATAGACCTATGATACAGTAGGAGATCACCCTGGTCTATAGACCTATGATCACCCTGGTCTATAGACCTATTATGCAGGAAGAGATCACTCTGGTCTATAGACCGATGAAGCAGTAGGAGATCACACTGGTCTATAGACCTATGATACAGACTGAGATCACCCTGGTCTATAGACATATGATACAGTAGGAGACCACCCTGGTCTATAGACCTATGATACAGTAGGAGATCACCCTGGTCTATTGACCTATGATACAGTAGGAGATCACCCTGGTCTATAGACCTATGATACAGTAGGAGATCACCCGGGTCTATAGAACTATGATACAGTAGGAGATCACCCTGGTCTATAGACCTATGATAGAGTAGGAGATCACCCTGGTTAATAGACCTATGATGCAGTAAGAGATCACTCTGGTCTATAGACCTATGATACAGTAGAAGATCACACTTGTCTAGTGATCTATGATACAGTAGGAGATCACCCTGGTCTATAGACCTATGACACAGTAGGAGATCACCCTGGTCTATCGACCTATGATACAGTAGGAGATCACCCTGGTCTTTAGGCCTATGATACAGTAGGAGATCACCCTGGTCTATAGACCTATGATACAGTCGGAGATCACCCTGATCTATAGACCTATGATACAGTAGGAGATCACCCTGGTCTATAGACCTATGATAAAGTAGGATATCATCCTGGTCTATAGACCTATGATAGAGTAGGAGATCACCCTGGTTAATAGACCTATGATGCAGTAAGAGATCACCCTGGTCTATAGACCTATGATATAGTAGGAGATCACACCGGTCTATAGAGCTATGCTACAGTAGAAGATCACACTTGTCTATTGACCTATGATACAGTAGGATATCACCCTGGCCTATAGACCTATGATACAGTAGGAGATCACCCTGGTCTATAGACCTATGATAGAGTAGGAGATCACCCTGGTTAATAGACCTATGATGCAGTAAGAGATCACCCTGGTCTATAGACCTATGATACAGTAGGAGATCACCCCGGTCTATAGAGCTATGCTACAGTAGAAGATCACACTTGTCTATTGACCTATGATACAGTAGGATATCACCCTGGCCTATAGACCTATGATACAGTAGGAGATCACCCTGGTCTATAGACCTATGATACAGTAGGAGATCATCCTGGTCTATAGACCGATGAAGCAGTAGGAGATCACTCTGTTCTACAGACCTATGATACAGTAGGAGATCACCTTGGTCTATAAAGCTATCTTACAGTAGGAGATCACCCTGGCCTATAGACCTATGATGCATTAGGAGATCACACTGGTCTATAGACCTATGATACAGACTGAGATCACCCTGGTCTATAGACCTATGATACAGTAGGAGACCACCCTGGTCTATAGACCTATGATACATTAGGAGAGCACCCTGGTCTATAGACCTATGATACAGTAGGAGATCACCCTGGTCTATAGACCTATGATACAGTAGGAGATCACACTGGTCTATAGACCTATGATACAGTAGGAGATCACCCTGGTCTATAGACCTATTATGCAGGAAGAGATCACTCTGGTCTATAGACCTATGAAACAGTAGAAGATCACACTGGTCTATTGACCTATGATACAGTAGGATATCACCCTGATCTATAGACCTATGATACAGTAGGAGATCAACCTGGTCTATAGACCTATGATACAGTCGGAGATCACCCTGATCTATAGACCTATGATACAGTAGGAGATCACTCTGGTCTATAGAACTATGATACAGTAGGAGTTCACCCTGGTTTATAGACCTATGATACAGTAGGAAAGCAAGGGCTGATTTCAAGGTTTTACTGCTAACCTACAAAGCATTACATGGGCTTGCTCCTACCTACCTCTCTGATTTGGTCCTGCCGTACATACCTACACGTACGCTACGGTCACAAGACGCAGGCCTCCTAATTGTCCCTAGAATTTCTAAGCAAACAGCTGGAGGCAGGGCTTTCTCCTATACAGCTCCATTTTTATGGAACGGTCTGCCTACCCATGTCAGAGACGCAAACTCGGTCTCAACCTTTAAGTCTTTACTGAAGACTCATCTCTTCAGTGGGTCATATGATTGAGTGTAGTCTGGCCCAGGAGTGGGAAGGTGAACGGAAAGGCTCTGGAGCAACGAACCGCCCTTGCTGTCTCTGCCTGGCCGGATTTTCACTGGGATTCTTTGCCTCTAACCCTGTTACGGGGGCTGAGTCACTGGCTTGCTGGGGCTCTCTCGTGCCGTCCCTGGGGGGGTGCGTCACCTGGGTGGGTTGATTCACTGTTGTGGTCGGCCTGTCTGGGTCCCCCTGGTTGTACCGTGTCGGAGATCTTTGTGGGCTATACTCGGCCTTGTCTCAGGATGGTAAGTTGGTGGTTGAAGATTTCCCTCTAGTGGTGTGGGGCTGTGCTTTGGCAAAGTGGGTGGGGTTATATCCTTCCTGTTTGGCCCTGTCCGATGTCCTCGGATGGGGCCACAGTGGTCTCCTGACCCCTCCTGTCTCAGCCTCCAGTATTTATGCTGCAGTAGTTTATGTGTCGGGGGGCTAGGGTCAGTTTGTTTATCTGGAATACTTCTCCTGTCCTATTCAGGTGTCCTGTGTGAATCTAAGTGTGCGTTCTCTAATTCTCTCCTTCTCTCTTTCTTTCTCTCTCTCGGAGGACCTGAGCCCTAGGACCATGCCCCAGGACTACCTGACATGATGACTCCTTGCTGTCCCCAGTCCACCTGGCCATGCTGCTGCTCCAGTTTCAACTGGCCTGGGCCCTAGAACCATGTCCCAGGACTACCTGTCATGAGGACTCCTTGCTGTCCCCAGTCCACCTGGCCATGCTCCTGCTCCAGTTTCAAGTGTTCTGCCTTACTATTATTCAAACATGCTGGTCATTTATGAACATTTGAACATCTTGGCCACGTTCTGTTATAATCTCCACCCGTCACAGCCAGAAGAGGACTGGCCACCCCACATATGCTCTCTCTAATTCTCTCTTTCTTTCTCTCTCTCGGAGGACCTGAGCCCTAGGACCGTGCCCAGGACTACCTGACATGATGGCTCCTTGCTGTCCCCAGTCCACCTGACTGTGCTGCTGCTCCAGTTTCAACTGTTCTGCCTTAGATTATTTGACCATGCTGGTCATTTATGAACATTTGAACATCTTGGTCATGTTCTGTTATAATCTCTACCCGGCACAGCCAGAAGAGGACTGGCCACCCCACATAGCCCGGTTCCTCTCTAGGTTTCTTCCTAGGTTTTGGCCTTTCTAGGGAGTTTTTCCTAGCCACCGTGCTTTTACACCTGCATTGTTTGCTGTTTGGGGTTTTAGGCTGGGTTTCTGTACAGCACTTTGAGATATCAGCTGATGTACGAAGGGCTATATAAATAAATTTGATTTGATTTGATTTGATTTGAGATCATCCTGGTCTATAGACCTTTGATAGAGTAGGAGATCACCCTGGTTAATAGACCTATGATGCAGTAAGAGATCACCCTGGTCTATAGAACTATGATACAGTAGGAGATCACCCCGGTCTATAGAGCTATGCTACAGTAGAAGATCACACTTGTCTATTGACCTATGATACAGTAGGATATCACCCTGGCCTATAGACCTATGATACAGTAGGAGATCACCCTGGTCTATAGACCTATGATACAGTAGGAGATCATCCTGGTCTATAGACCGATGAAGCCGTAGGAGATCACTCTGTTCTACAGACCTATGATACAGTAGGAGATCACCTTGGTCTATAAAGCTATCTTACAGTAGGAGATCACCCTGGCCTATAGACCTATGATGCATTAGGAGATCACACTGGTCTATAGACCTATGATACAGACTGAGATCACCCTGGTCTATAGACCTATGATACAGTAGGAGATCACCCTGGTCTATAGACCTATGATACAGTAGGAGACCACCCTGGTCTATAGACCTATGATACAGTAGGAGATCACCCTGGTCTATAGACCTATGATACAGTAGGAGATCACACTGGTCTATAGACCTATGATACAGTAGGAGATCACCCTGGTCTATAGACCTATTATGCAGGAAGAGATCACTCTGGTCTATAGACCTATGAAACAGTAGAAGATCACACTGGTCTATTGACCTATGATACAGTAGGAGATCACCCTGATCTATAGATCTATGATACAGTAGGAGATCACCCTGGTCTATAGACCTATGATACAGTCGGAGATCACCCTGATCTATAGACCTATGATACAGTAGGAGATCACCCTGGTCTATAGACCTATGATACAGTAGGGGATCACCCTGGTCTATAGGCCTATGATACAGTAGGAGATCACTCTGGTCTATAGACCTATGAAACAGTAGAAGATCACACTGGTCTATTGACCTATGATACAGTAGGAGATCACCCTGGTCTATAGACCTATGATACAGTCGGAGATCACCCTGATCTATAGACCTATGATAAAGTAGGAGATCACCCTGGTCTATAGACCTATGATACAGTAGGAGATCACCCTGGTCTATAGGCCTATGATACAGTAGGAGATCACTCTGGTCTATAGACCTATGAAACAGTAGAAGATCACACTGGTCTATTGACCTATGATACAGTAGGAGATCTCTCTAGTATATAGACCTATGATACCGTCGGAGATCACCCTGATCTATAGACCTATGATACAGTAGGAGATCACCCTGGTCCATAGACCTATGATACAGTAGGAGATCACCCTGGTCTATAGACCTTTGATACAGTAGGAGATCACCCTGGTCTATAGACCTATGATACAGTAGGATATCACCCTGGTCTATAGACCTATTATGCAGGAAGAGATCACTCTGGTCTATAGACCTATGAAACAGTAGAAGATCACACTGGTCTATAGACCTATGATACAGACTGAGATCACCCTGGTCTATAGACCTATTATGCAGGAAGAGATCACTCTGGTCTATAGACCTATGAAACAGTAGAAGATCACACTGGTCTATAGACCTATGATACAGACTGAGATCACCCTGGTCTATAGATCTATGATACAGTAGGAGATCACTCTGTTCTACAGACCTATGATACAGTAGGAGATCACCTTGGTCTATAAAGCTATCTTACAGTAGGAGATCACCCTGGCCTATAGACCTATGATGCAGTAGGAGATCACACTGGTCTATAGACCTATGATACAGACTGAGATCACCCTGGTCTATAGACCTATGATACAGTAGGAGATCACCCTGGTCTATAGACCTATGATACAGTAGGAGATCATCCTGGTCTATAGACCTATGATACAGTAGGAGATCACCCTGGTCTTTAGGCCTATGATACAGTCGGAGATCACCCTGGTCTATAGATCGATGATGCAGTAGGCGATCACTCTGTTCTACAGACCAATGATACAGTAGGAGATCACCTTGGTCTATAACGCTATCTTACAGTAGGAGATCACCCTGGCCTATAGACCTATGATGCAGTAGGAGATCACACTGGTCTATAGACCTATGATACAGACTGAGATCACCCTGGTCTATAGACCTATGATACAGTAGGAGATCACCCTGGTCTATAGACCTATGATACAGTAGGAGACCACCCTGGTCTATAGACCTATGATACAGTAGGAGATCACCCTGGTCTATTGACCTATGATACAGTAGGAAATCATCTTGGTCTATAGACCTATGATACAGTAGGATATCACACTGGTCTATAGACCTATGATACAGTAGGAGATCACCCTGGTTTATAGACCTGTGATACAGTAGGAGATCATCCTGATCTATAGACCTATGATACAGTAGGAGATCACCCTGGTCTATAGAACTATGATACAGTAGGAGATCACCCTGGTTTATAGACCTGTGATACAGTAGGAGATCATCCTGGTCTATAGACCTATGATACAGTAGGAGATCACTCTGGTCTATAGACCTATGAAACAGTAGAAGATCACACTGGTCTATTGACCTATGATACAGTAGGAGATCTCTCTAGTCTATAGACCTATGATACAGTCGGAGATCACTCTGATCTATAGACCTATGATACAGTAGGAGATCACCCTGGTCCATAGACCTATGATACAGTAGGAGATCACCCTGGTCTATAGACCTATGATACAGTAGGAGATCACCCTGGTCTATAGACCTATGATACAGTAGGAGATCACCCTGGTCTATAGACCTATTATGCAGGAAGAGATCACTCTGGTCTATAGACCTATGAAACAGTAGAAGATCACACTGGTCTATAGACCTATGATACAGACTGAGATCACCCTGGTCTATAGACCTATGTTACAGTAGGAGATCACCCTGATCTATAGACCTATGATACAGTAGGAGATCACCCTGGTCTATAGACATATGATACAGTAGGAGATCACCCCGGTCTATAGAGCTATGCTACAGTAGAAGATCACACTTGTCTATTGACCTATGATACAGTAGGAGATCATCTTGGTCTATAGACCTATGATACAGTAGGAGATCACCCTGGTTAATAGACCTATGAAACAGTAGGAGATCACCCTGGTCTATAGACCTATGATACAGACTGAGATCACCCTGGTCTATAGACCTATGATACAGTAGGAGATCACCCTGGTCTATAGACCTATGATACAGTAGGAGATCACCTTGGTCTATAAAGCTATCTTACAGTAGATCACCCTGGCCTATAGACATATGATGCAGTAGGAGATCACACTGGTCTATAGACCTATGATACAGACTGAGATCACCCTGGTCTATTGACCTATGATACAGTAGGAAATCATCTTGGTCTATAGACCTATGATACAGTAGGATATCACACTGGTCTATAGACCTATGATACAGTAGGAGATCACCCTGGTTTATAGACCTGTGATACAGTAGGAGATCATCCTGATCTATAGACCTATGATACAGTAGGAGATCACCCTGGTCTATAGAACTATGATACAGTAGGAGATCACCCTGGTTTATAGACCTGTGATACAGTAGGAGATCATCCTGGTCTATAGACCTATGATACAGTAGGAGATCACTCTGGTCTATAGACCTATGAAACAGTAGAAGATCACACTGGTCTATTGACCTATGATACAGTAGGAGATCTCTCTAGTCTATAGACCTATGATACAGTCGGAGATCACTCTGATCTATAGACCTATGATACAGTAGGAGATCACCCTGGTCCATAGACCTATGATACAGTAGGAGATCACCCTGGTCTATAGACCTATGATACAGTAGGAGATCACCCTGGTCTATAGACCTATGATACAGTAGGAGATCACCCTGGTCTATAGACCTATTATGCAGGAAGAGATCACTCTGGTCTATAGACCTATGAAACAGTAGAAGATCACACTGGTCTATAGACCTATGATACAGACTGAGATCACCCTGGTCTATAGACCTATGTTACAGTAGGAGATCACCCTGATCTATAGACCTATGATACAGTAGGAGATCACCCTGGTCTATAGACATATGATACAGTAGGAGATCACCCCGGTCTATAGAGCTATGCTACAGTAGAAGATCACACTTGTCTATTGACCTATGATACAGTAGGAGATCATCTTGGTCTATAGACCTATGATAGAGTAGGAGATCACCCTGGTTAATAGACCTATGAAACAGTAGGAGATCACCCTGGTCTATAGACCTATGATACAGACTGAGATCACCCTGGTCTATAGACCTATGATACAGTAGGAGATCACCCTGGTCTATAGACCTATGATACAGTAGGAGATCACCTTGGTCTATAAAGCTATCTTACAGTAGATCACCCTGGCCTATAGACATATGATGCAGTAGGAGATCACACTGGTCTATAGACCTATGATACAGACTGAGATCACTCTGGTCTATAGACCTATGATACAGTAGGAGACCACCCTGGTCTATAGACCTATGATACAGTAGGAGATCACCCTGGTCTATTGACCTATGATAGAGTAGGAGATCACCCTGGTTAATAGACCTATGATGCGGTAAGAGATCACTCAGGTCTATAGACCTATGATACAGTAGAAGATCACACTTGTCTATTGACCTATGATACAGTAGGAGATCACCCTGGTCTATAGACCTATGATACAGTAGGAGATCACTCTGGTCTATAGACCTATGAAACAGTAGAAGATCACACTGGTCTATTGACCTATGATACAGTAGGAGATCTCTCTAGTCTATAGACCTATGATACAGTAGGATATCACACTGGTCTATAGACCTATGATACAGTAGGAGATCACCCTGGTTTATAGACCTGTGATACAGTAGGAGATCATCCTGATCTATAGACCTATGATACAGTAGGAGATCTCTCTAGTCTATAGACCTATGATACAGTCGGAGATCACTCTGATCTATAGACCTATGATACAGTAGGAGATCACCCTGGTCCATAGACCTATGATACAGTAGGAGATCACCCTGGTCTATAGACCTATGATACAGTAGGAGATCACCCTGGTCTATAGACCTATGATACAGTAGGAGATCACCCTGGTCTATAGACCTATTATGCAGGAAGAGATCACTCTGGTCTATAGACCTATGAAACAGTAGAAGATCACACTGGTCTATAGACCTATGATACAGACTGAGATCACCCTGGTCTATAGACCTATGATACAGTAGGAGATCACCCTGATCTATAGACCTATGATACAGTAGGAGATCATCCTGGTCTATAGACATATGATACAGTAGGAGATCACCCCGGTCTATAGAGCTATGCTACAGTAGAAGATCACACTTGTCTATTGACCTATGATACAGTAGGAGATCATCTTGGTCTATAGACCTATGATAGAGTAGGAGATCACCCTGGTTAATAGACCTATGAAACAGTAGGAGATCACCCTGGTCTATAGACCTATGATACAGACTGAGATCACCCTGGTCTATAGACCTATGATACAGTAGGAGATCACCCTGGTCTATAGACCTATGATACAGTAGGAGATCACCTTGGTCTATAAAGCTATCTTACAGTAGATCACCCTGGCCTATAGACATATGATGCAGTAGGAGATCACACTGGTCTATAGACCTATGATACAGACTGAGATCACTCTGGTCTATAGACCTATGATACAGTAGGAGATCACCCTGGTCTATAGACCTATGATACAGTAGGAGATCACCCTGGTCTATTGACCTATGATACAGTAGGAGATCACCCTGGTCTATAGACCTATGATACAGTAGGAGATCACCCGGGTCTATAGAACTATGATACAGTAGGAGATCACCCTGGTTTATAGACCTATGATACAGTAGGAGATCATCCTGGTCTATAGACCTATGATAGATTAGGAGATCACCCTGGTTAATAGACCTATGATGCAGTAAGAGATCACTCTGGTCTATAGACCTATGATACAGTAGAAGATCACACTTGTCTAGTGATCTATGATACAGTAGGAGATCACCCTGGTCTATAGACCTATGACACAGTAGGAGATCACCCTGGTCTATCGACCTATGATACAGTAGGAGATCACCCTGGTCTTTAGGCCTATGATACAGTAGGAGATCACCCGGGTCTATAGAACTATGATACAGTAGGAGATCACCCTGGTTTATAGACCTATGATACAGTAGGAGATCATCCTGGTCTATAGACCTATGATAGAGTAGGAGATCACCCTGGTTAATAGACCTATGATGCAGTAAGAGATCACCCTGGTCTATAGACCTATGATACAGTAGGAGATCACACCGGTCTATAGAGCTATGCTACAGTAGAAGATCACACTTGTCTATTGACCTATGATACAGTAGGATATCACCCTGGTCTATAGACCTATGATACAGTAGGAGATCACCCTGGTCTATAGACCTATGATACAGTAGGAGATCACCCTGGTCTATAGACCTATGATGCAGTAGGAGATCACTCTGTTCTACAGACCTATGATACAGTAGGAGATCACCTTGGTCTATGAAGCTATCTTACATTAGGAGATCACCCTGGCCTATAGACCTATGATGCAGTAGGAGATCACACTGGTCTATAGACCTATGATACAGACTGAGATCACCCTGGTCTATAGACCTATGTTACAGTAGGAGATCACCCTGATCCATAGACCTATGATACAGTAGGAGATCACCCTGGTCTATAGACCTATGATAGAGTAGGAGATCACCCTGGTTAATATACCTATGATGCAGTAAGAGATCACCCTGGTCTATAGACCTATGATACAGTAGGAGATCACCCTGGTCTATAGACCTATGATACAGTAGGAGATCATCCTGGTCTATAGACCGATGAAGCAGTAGGAGATCACTCTGTTCTACAGACCTATGATACAGTAGGAGATCACCTTGGTCTATAACGCTATCTTACAGTAGGAGATCACCCTGGCCTATAGACCTATGATGCAGTAGGAGATCACACTGGTCTATAGACCTATGATACAGACTGAGATCACCCTGGTCTATAGACCTATGATACAGTAGGAGATCACCCTGGTCTATAGACCTATGATACAGTAGGAGATCACTCTGTTCTACAGACCTATGATACAGTAGGAGATCACCTTGGTCTATAACGCTATCTTACAGTAGGAGATCACCCTGGCCTATAGACCGATGATGCAGTAGGAGATCACACTGGTCTATAGACCTATGATACAGACTGAGATCACCCTGGTCTATAGACCTATGATACAGTAGGAGATCACCCTGGTCTATAGACCTATGATACAGTAGGAGATCATCCTGGTCTATAGACCTATGATACAGTAGGAGATCACCCTGGTCTTTAGGCCTATGATACAGTCGGAGATCACCCTGGTCTATAGACCTATGATACAGTAGGAGATCACACTGGTCTATAGACCTATGATACAGACTGAGATCACCCTGGTCTATAGACCTATGATACAGTAGGAGATCATCCTGGTCTATAGACCTATGATACAGTAGGAGATCATCCTGGTCTATAGACCTATGATAGAGTAGGAGATCACCCTGGTTAATATACCTATGATGCAGTAAGAGATCATCCTGGTCTATAGACCTATGATACAGTAGGAGATCACCCTGGTCTATAGAGCTATGATACAGTAGGAGTTCACTCTGTTCTACAGACCTATGATACAGTAGGAGATCACCTTGGTCTATAAAGCTATCTTACGGTAGGAGATCACCCTGGCCTATAGACCTATGATGCAGTAGGAGATCACACTGGTCTATTGACCTATGATACAGTAGGATATCACCCTGGTCTATAGACCTATGATACAGTAGGAGATCACCCTGGTCTATAGACCTATGATACAGTAGGAGATCATCCTGGTCTATAGACCGATGAAGCAGTAGGAGATCACTCTGTTCTACAGACCTATGATACAGTAGGAGATCACCTTGGTCTATAAAGCTATCTTACAGTAGGAGATCACCCTGGCCTATAGACCTATGATGCAGTAGGAGATCACACTGGTCTATAGACCTATGATACAGACTGAGATCACCCTGGTCTATAGACCTATGATACAGTAGGAGATCACCCTGGTCTATAGACCTATGATACAGTAGGAGACCACCCTGGTCTATAGACCTATGATACAGTAGGAGATCACCCTGGTCTATAGACCTATGATACAGTAGGAGATCACCCTGGTCTATAGACCTATGATACAGTAGGAGATCCCACTGGTCTATAGACCTATGATACAGTAGGAGATCACCCTGATCTATAGACCTATGATACAGTAGGAGATCACCCTGGTCCATAGACCTATGATACAGTAGGATATCACCCTGGTCTATAGACCTATGATGCAGTAGGAGACCATATTGATCTATTGACCTATGATACAGACTGAGATCACCCTGGTCTATAGACCTATGATATAGTAGGAGATCACCATGGTCTATAGACCTATGATACAGTAGGACATCACCCTGGTCTATAGATCTATGATACAGTAGGAGATCATCCTGGTCTATAGACCTATCATACAGTAGGAGATCACCCTGGTCTATAGGCCTATGATACAGTCGGAGATCACCCTGGTCTATAGACCGATGATGCAGTAGGAGATCACTCTGTTCTACAGACCTATGATACAGTAGGAGATCACCTTGGTCTATAAAGCTATCTTACAGTAGGAGATCACCCTGGCCTATAGACCTATGATGCAGTAGGAGATCACACTGGTCTATAGACCTATGATACAGACTGAGATCACCCTGGTCTATAGACCTATGATACAGTAGGAGATCACCCTGGTCTATAGACCTATGATACAGTAGGAGATCACCCTGGTCTATAGACCTATGATACAGTAGGAGATCACCCTGGTCTTTAGACCTATGATGCAGTAGGAGATCACTCTGGTCTATAGACCTATGATACAGTAGAAGATCACACTTGTCTATTGACCTATGATAGGGTAGGAGATCACCCTGGTCTATAGACCTATGACACAGTAGGAGATCACCCTGGTCTATCGACCTATGATACAGTAGGAGATCACCCTGGTCTTTAGGCCTATGATACAGTAGGAGATCACCCTGGTCTATAGACCTATGATACAGTAGGAGATCACCCTGGTCTATAGACCTATGATACAGTAGGAGATCACCCTGGTCTATAGACCTATTATGCAGGAATAGATCTCTCTGGTCTATAGACCTATGAAACAGTAGAAGATCACACTGGTCTATTGACCTATGATACAGTAGGAGATCTCCCTAGTCTATAGACCTATGATACAGTCGGAGATCACCCTGATCTATAGACCTATGATACAGTAGGAGATCACCCTGGTCCATAGACCTATGATACAGTAGGAGATCACCCTGGTTTATAGACATATGATACAGTAGGAGATCACCCTGGTCTATAGACCTATGATACAGTGGGAGATCACCCTGGTCTATAGACCTATTATGCATGAATAGATCACTCTGGTCTATAGACCTATGATACAGTAGGAGATCACCCTGGTCTATAGACCTATGACACAGTAGGAGATCACCCTGGTCTATCGACCTATGATACAGTAGGAGATCACCCTGGTCTTTAGGCCTATGATACAGTAGGAGATCACCCTGGTCTATAGACCTATTATGCAGGAATAGATCACCCTGGTCTATCGACCTATGATACAGTAGGAGATCACCCTGGTCCATAGACCTATGATACAGTAGGAGATCACCCTGGTCTATAGACCTATGATACAGTAGGAGATCACCCTGGTCTATAGACCTATGATACAGTAGGAGATCACCCTGGTCTATAGACCTATTATGCAGGAATAGATCACTCTGGTCTATAGACCTATGAAACAGTAGAAGATCACACTGGTCTATTGACCTATGATACAGTAGGAGATCACCCTGGTCTATAGACCTATGATACAGTAGGAGATCACCCTGATCTATAGACCTATGATACAGTAGGAGATCACCCTGGTCCATAGACCTATGATACAGTAGGAGATCACCCTGGTTTATAGACCTATGATACAGTAGGATATCACCCTGGCCTATAGACCTATGATACAGTAGGAGATCACCCTGGTCTATAGACCGATGAAGCAGTAGGAGATCACTCTGTTCTACAGACCTATGATACAGTAGGAGATCACCTTGGTCTATAAAGCTATCTTACAGTAGGAGATCACCCTGGCCTATAGACCCATGATGCATTAGGAGATCACACTGGTCTATAGACCTATGATACAGACTGAGATCACCCTGGTCTATAGACCTATGATACAGTAGGAGATCACCCTGGTCTATAGACCTATGATACAGTAGGAGACCACCCTGGCCTATAGACCTATGATACAGTAGGAGATCACCCTGGTCTATAGACCGATGATGCAGTAGGAGATCACTCTGTTCTACAGACCTATGATACAGTAGGAGATCACCTTGGTCTATAGACCTATGATACAGTAGGAGATCACCCTGGTCTATAGACCGATGAAGCAGTAGGAGATCACTCTGTTCTACAGACCTATGATACAGTAGGAGATCACCTTGGTCTATAAAGCTATCTTACAGTAGGAGATCACCCTGGCCTATAGACCCATGATGCATTAGGAGATCACACTGGTCTATAGACCTATGATACAGACTGAGATCACCCTGGTCTATAGACCTATGATACAGTAGGAGATCACCCTGGTCTATAGACCTATGATACAGTAGGAGACCACCCTGGTCTATAGACCTATGATACAGTAGGAGATCACCCTGGTCTATAGACCTATGATACAGTAGGAGATCACCCTGGTCTATAGACCTATGATACAGTAGGAGATCACACTGGTCTATAGACCTATGATACAGTAGGAGATCACCCTGGTCTATAGACCTATTATGCAGGAAGAGATCACTCTGGTCTATAGACCTATGAAACAGTAGAAGATCACACTGGTCTATTGACCTATGATACAGTAGGAGATCACCCTGGTCTATAGACCTATGACACAGTAGGAGATCACCCTGGTCTATCGACCTATGATACAGTAGGAGATCACCCTGGTCTTTAGACCTATGATACAGTAGGAGATCACCCTGGTCTATAGACCTATGATACAGTAGGAGATCACCCTGGTCTATAGACCTATGATACAGTAGGAGATCACTCTGGTCTATAGACCTATGAAACAGTAGAAGATCACACTGGTCTATTGACCTATGATACAGTAGGAGATCACTCTGGTCTATAGACCTATGATACAGTCGGAGATCACCCTGATCTATAGACCTATGATACAGTAGGAGATCACCCTGGTCCATAGACCTATGATACAGTAGGAGATCACCCTGGTCTATAGACCTATGATACAGTAGGAGATCACCCTGGTCTATAGACCTATGATACAGTAGGAGATCACCCTGGTCTATAGACCTATTATGCAGGAAGAGATCACTCTGGTCTATAGACCTATGAAACAGTAGAAGATCACACTGGTCTATAGACCTATGATACAGACTGAGATCATCCTGGTCTATAGATCTATGATACAGTAGGAGATCATCCTGGTCTATAGACCTATCATACAGTAGGAGATCACCCTGGTCTATAGGCCTATGATACAGTCGGAGATCACCCTGGTCTATAGACCGATGATGCAGTAGGAGATCACTCTGTTCTACAGACCTATGATACAGACTGAGATCACCCTGGTCTATAGACCTATGATACAGTAGGAGATCACCCTGGTCTATAGACCTATGATACAGTAGGAGACCACCCTGGTCTATAGACGTATGATACAGTAGGAGATCACCCTGGTCTTTAGACCTATGATGCAGTAAGAGATCACTCTGGTCTATAGACCTATGATACAGTAGAAGATCACACTTGTCTATTGACCTATGATAGGGTAGGAGATCACCCTGGTCTATAGACCTATGACACAGTAGGAGATCACCCTGGTTTATAGACATATGATACAGTAGGAGATCACCCTGGTCTATAGACCTATGATACAGTAGGAGATCACCCTGGTCTATAGACCTATTATGCATGAATAGATCACTCTGGTCTATAGACCTATGAAACAGTAGAAGATCACACTGGTCTATTGACCTATGATACAGTAGGAGATCACCCTGGTCTATAGACCTATGACACAGTAGGAGATCACCCTGGTCTATCGACCTATGATACAGTGGGAGATCACCCTGGTCTTTAGGCCTATGATACAGTAGGAGATCACCCTGGTCTATAGACCTATTATGCAGGAATAGATCACCCTGGTCTATCGACCTATGATACAGTAGGAGATCACCCTGGTCCATAGACTTATGATACAGTAGGAGATCACCCTGGTCTATAGACCTATGATACAGTAGGAGATCACCCTGGTCTATAGACCTATGATACAGTAGGAGATCACCCTGGTCTATAGACCTATTATGCAGGAATAGATCTCTCTGGTCTATAGACCTATGAAACAGTAGAATATCACACTGGTCTATTGACCTATGATACAGTAGGAGATCTCCCTAGTCTATAGACCTATGATACAGTCGGAGATCACCCTGATCTATAGACCTATGATACAGTAGGAGATCACCCTGGTCCATAGACCTATGATACAGTAGGAGATCACCCTGGTTTATAGACCTATGATACAGTAGGATATCACCCTGGCCTATAGACCTATGATACAGTAGGAGATCACCCTGGTCTATAGACCTATGATACAGTAGGAGATCATCCTGGTCTATAGACCGATGAAGCAGTAGGAGATCACTCTGTTCTACAGACCTATGATACAGTAGGAGATCACCTTGGTCTATAAAGCTATCTTACAGTAGGAGATCACCCTGGCCTATAGACCCATGATGCATTAGGAGATCACACTGGTCTATAGACCTATGATACAGACTGAGATCACCCTGGTCTATAGACCTATGATACAGTAGGAGATCACCCTGGTCTATAGACCTATGATACAGTAGGAGACCACCCTGGTCTATAGACCTATTATGCAGGAATAGATCACTCTGGTCTATAGACCTATGAAACAGTAGAAGATCACACTGGTCTATTGACCTATGATACAGTAGGAGATCTCTCTAGTCTATAGACCTATGATACAGTAGGAGATCACCCTGGTCTATAGACCTATGATACAGTAGGAGATCACCCTGGTCCATAGACCTATGATACAGTAGGAGATCACCCTGGTCTATAGACCTATGATACAGTAGGAGATCACCCTGGTCTATAGACCTATGATACAGTAGGAGATCACCCTGGTCTATAGACCTATGATACAGTAGGAGACCACCCTGGTCTATAGACCTATGATACAGTAGGAGATCACCCTGGTCTTTAGACCTATGATGCAGTAAGAGATCACTCTGGTCTATAGACCTATGATACAGTAGAAGATCACACTTGTCTATTGACCTATGATACAGTAGGAGATCACCCTGGTCTATAGACCTATGACACAGTAGGAGATCACCCTGGTCTATCGACCTATGATACAGTAGGAGATCACCCTGGTCTTTAGGCCTATGATACAGTAGGAGATCACCCTGGTCTATAGACCTATGATACAGTAGGAGATCACCCTGGTCTATAGACCTATGATACAGTAGGAGATCACCCTGGTCTATAGACCTATTATGCAGGAATAGATCTCTCTGGTCTATAGACCTATGAAACAGTAGAAGATCACACTGGTCTATTGACCTATGATACA
Organism: Oncorhynchus gorbuscha; assembly: GCF_021184085.1. Classification (NCBI taxonomy): domain Eukaryota; kingdom Metazoa; phylum Chordata; class Actinopteri; order Salmoniformes; family Salmonidae; genus Oncorhynchus; species Oncorhynchus gorbuscha. The sequence goes on along the minus strand of NW_025745802.1, from coordinate 171,103 downwards.
GTAGGAGATCTCCCTAGTCTATAGACCTATGATACAGTCGGAGATCACCCTGATCTATAGACCTATGATAGAGTAGGAGATCACCCTGGTCCATAGACCTATGATACAGTAGGAGATCACCCTGGTTTATAGACATATGACACAGTAGGAGATCACCCTGGTCTATAGACCTATAATACAGTAGGAGATCACCCTGGTCTATAGACCTATTATGCATGAATAGATCACTCTGGTCTATAGACCTATGAAACAGTAGAAGATCACACTGGTCTATTGACCTATGATACAGTAGGAGATCACCCTGATCTATAGACCTATGATACAGTAGGAGATCACCCTGGTCTATAGACCTATGATACAGTCGGATATCACCCTGATCTATAGACCTATGATACAGTAGGAGATCACTCTGGTCTATAGAACTATGATACAGTAGGAGATCACCCTGGTTTATAGACCTATGATACAGTAGGAGATCATCCTGGTCTATAGACCTATGATAGAGTAGGAGATCACCCTGGTTAATAGACCTATGATGCAGTAAGAGATCACCCTGGTTTATAGACCTATGATACAGTAGGAGATCACCTCGGTCTATAGAGCTATGCTACAGTAGAAGATCACACTTGTCTATTGACCTATGATACAGTAGGATATCACCCTGGCCTATAGACCTATGATACAGTAGGAGATCATCCTGGTCTATAGACTGATGAAGCAGTAGGAGATCACTCTGTTCTACAGACCTATGATACAGTAGGAGATTGCCTTGGTCTATAAAGCTATCTTACAGTAGGAGATCACCCTGGCCTATAGACCCATGATGTATTAGGAGATCACACTGGTCTATAGACCTATGATACAGACTGAGATCACCCTGGTCTATAGACCTATGATACAGTAGGAGATCACCCTGGTCTATAGACCTATGATACAGTAGGAGATCACCCTGGTCTATAGACCTATGATACAGTAGGAGATCACACTGGTCTATAGACCTATGATACAGTAGGAGATCACCCTGGTCTATAGACCTATTATGCAGGAAGAGATCACTCTGGTCTATAGACCTATGAAACAGTAGAAGATCACACTGGTCTATTGACCTATGATACAGTAGGAGATCACCCTGGTCTATAGACCTATGACACAGTAGGAGATCACCCTGGTCTATCGACCTATGATACAGTAGGAGATCACCCTGGTCTTTAGGCCTATGATACAGTAGGAGATCTCCCTGGTCTATAGACCTATGATACAGTAGGAGATCACCCTGGTCTATATACCTATGATACAGTAGGAGATCACTCTGGTCTATAGACCTATGAAACAGTAGAAGATCACACTGGTCTATTGACCTATGATACAGTAGGAGATCTCTCTAGTCTATAGACCTATGATACAGTCGGAGATCACCCTGATCTATAGACCTATGATACAGTAGGAGATCACCCTGGTCTATAGACCTATGATACAGTAGGAGATCACTCTGTTCTACAGACCTATGATACAGTAGGAGATCACCTTGGTCTATAAAGCTATCTTACATTAGGAGATCACCCTGGCCTATAGACCTATGATGCAGCAGGAGATCACACTGGTCTATAGACCTATGATACAGACTGAGATCACCCTGGTCTATAGACCTATGATACAGTAGGAGATCACCCTGGTCTATAGACCTATGATACAGTAGGAGATCATCCTGGTTTATAGACCTATGATACAGTAGGAGATCACCCTGGTCTTTAGGCCTATGATACAGTCGGAGATCACCCTGGTCTATAGACCGATGATGCAGTAGGAGATCACTCTGTTCTACAGACCAATGATACAGTAGGAGATCACCTTGGTCTATAACGCTATCTTACAGTAGGAGATCACCCTGGCCTATAGACCTATGATGCAATAGGAGATCACACTGGTCTATAGACCTATGATACAGACTGAGATCACCCTGGTCTATAGACCTATGATACAGTAGGAGATCACCCTGGTCTATAGACCTATGATACAGTAGGAGACCACCCTGGTCTATAGACCTATGATACAGTAGGAGATCACCCTGGTCTATTGACCTATGATACAGTAGGAGATCATCCTGGTCTATAGACATATGATACAGTAGGAGATCATCCTGGTCTATAGACCTATGATAGAGTAGGAGATCACCCTGGTTAATAGACCTATGATGCAGAAAGAGATCACCCTGGTCTATAGACCTATGATACAGTAGGAGATCACCCTGGTCTATAGACCTATGATACAGTAGGAGATCACACTTGTCTATAGACCTATGATACAGTAGGAGATCACCCTGGTCTATAGACCTATTATGCAGGAAGAGATCACTCTGGTCTATAGACCTATGAAACAGTAGAAGATCACACTGGTCTATAGACCTATGATACAGACTGAGATCATCCTGGTCTATAGATCTATGATACAGTAGGAGATCATCCTGGTCTATAGACCTATCATACAGTAGGAGATCACCCTGGTCTATAGGCCTATGATACAGTCGGAGATCACCCTGGTCTATAGACCGATGATGCAGTAGGAGATCACTCTGTTCTACAGACCTATGATACAGACTGAGATCACCCTGGTCTATAGACCTATGATACAGTAGGAGATCACCCTGGTCTATAGACCTATGATACAGTAGGAGACCACCCTGGTCTATAGACGTATGATACAGTAGGAGATCACCCTGGTCTTTAGACCTATGATGCAGTAAGAGATCACTCTGGTCTATAGACCTATGATACAGTAGAAGATCACACTTGTCTATTGACCTATGATAGGGTAGGAGATCACCCTGGTCTATAGACCTATGACACAGTAGGAGATCACCCTGGTTTATAGACATTTGATACAGTAGGAGATCACCCTGGTCTATAGACCTATGATACAGTAGGAGATCACCCTGGTCTATAGACCTATTATGCATGAATAGATCACTCTGGTCTATAGACCTATGAAACAGTAGAAGATCACACTGGTCTATTGACCTATGATACAGTAGGAGATCACCCTGGTCTATAGACCTATGACACAGTAGGAGATCACCCTGGTCTATCGACCTATGATACAGTGGGAGATCACCCTGGTCTTTAGGCCTATGATACAGTAGGAGATCACCCTGGTCTATAGACCTATTATGCAGGAATAGATCACCCTGGTCTATCGACCTATGATACAGTAGGAGATCACCCTGGTCCATAGACTTATGATACAGTAGGAGATCACCCTGGTCTATAGACCTATGATACAGTAGGAGATCACCCTGGTCTATAGACCTATGATACAGTAGGAGATCACCCTGGTCTATAGACCTATTATGCAGGAATAGATCTCTGGTCTATAGACCTATGAAACAGTAGAAGATCACACTGGTCTATTGACCTATGATACAGTAGGAGATCTCCTGGTCTATAGACCTATGATACAGTCGGAGATCACCCTGATCTATAGACCTATGATACAGTAGGAGATCACCCTGGTCCATAGACCTATGATACAGTAGGAGATCACCCTGGTTTATAGACCTATGATACAGTAGGATATCACCCTGGCCTATAGACCTATGATACAGTAGGAGATCACCCTGGTCTATAGACCTATGATACAGTAGGAGATCATCCTGGTCTATAGACCGATGATAGCAGTAGGAGATCACTCTGTTCTACAGACCTATGATACAGTAGGAGATCACCTTGGTCTATAAAGCTATCTTACAGTAGGAGATCACCCTGGCCTATAGACCTATGATGCATTAGGAGATCACACTGGTCTATAGACCTATGATACAGACTGAGATCACCCTGGTCTATAGACCTATGATACAGTAGGAGATCACCCTGGTCTATAGACCTATGATACAGTAGGAGACCACCCTGGTCTATAGACCTATTATGCAGGAATAGATCACTCTGGTCTATAGACCTATGAAACAGTAGAAGATCACACTGGTCTATTGACCTATGATACAGTAGGAGATCTCTCTAGTCTATAGACCTATGATACAGTAGGAGATCACCCTGGTCTATAGACCTATGATACAGTAGGAGATCACCCTGGTCCATAGACCTATGATACAGTAGGAGATCACCCTGGTCTATAGACCTATGATACAGTAGGAGATCACCCTGGTCTATAGACCTATGATACAGTAGGAGATCACCCTGGTCTATAGACCTATGATACAGTAGGAGATCACCCTGGTCTTTAGACCTATGATGCAGTAAGAGATCACTCTGGTCTATAGACCTATGATACAGTAGAAGATCACACTTGTCTATTGACCTATGATACAGTAGGAGATCACCCTGGTCTATAGACCTATGACACAGTAGGAGATCACCCTGGTCTATAGACCTATGATACAGTAGGAGATCACCCTGGTCTTTAGGCCTATGATACAGTAGGAGATCACCCTGGTCTATAGACCTATGATACAGTAGGAGATCACCCTGGTCTATAGACCTATGTTACAGTAGGAGATCACCCTGGTCTATAGACCTATTATAGGAGATCTCTCTGGTCTATAGACCTATGAAACAGTAGAAGATCACACTGGTCTATTGACCTATGATACAGTAGGAGATCTCCCTAGTCTATAGACCTATGATACAGTCGGAGATCACCCTGATCTATAGACCTATGATAGAGTAGGAGATCACCCTGGTCCATAGACCTATGATACAGTAGGAGATCACCCTGGTTTATAGACATATGACACAGTAGGAGATCACCCTGGTCTATAGACCTATGATACAGTAGGAGATCACCCTGGTCTATAGACCTATTATGCATGAATAGATCACTCTGGTCTATAGACCTATGAAACAGTAGAAGATCACACTGGTCTATTGACCTATGATACAGTAGGAGATCACCCTGATCTATAGACCTATGATACAGTAGGAGATCACCCTGGTCTATAGACCTATGATACAGTCGGATATCACCCTGGTCTATAGACCTATGATACAGTAGGAGATCACTCTGGTCTATAGAACTATGATACAGTAGGAGATCACCCTGGTTTATAGACCTATGATACAGTAGGAGATCATCCTGGTCTATAGACCTATGATAGAGTAGGAGATCACCCTGGTTAATAGACCTATGATGCAGTAAGAGATCACCCTGGTTTATAGACCTAGGATACAGTAGGAGATCACCCCGGTCTATAGAGCTATGCTACAGTAGAAGATCACACTTGTCTATTGACCTATGATACAGTAGGATATCACCCTGGCCTATAGACCTATGATACAGTAGGAGATCATCCTGGTCTATAGACTGATGAAGCAGTAGGAGATCACTCTGTTCTACAGACCTATGATACAGTAGGAGATCACCTTGGTCTATAAAGCTATCTTACAGTAGGAGATCACCCTGGCCTATAGACCCATGATGTATTAGGAGATCACACTGGTCTATAGACCTATGATACAGACTGAGATCACCCTGGTCTATAGACCTATGATACAGTAGGAGATCACCCTGGTCTATAGACCTATGATACAGTAGGAGACCACCCTGGTCTATAGACCTATGATACAGTAGGAGATCACCCTGGTCTATAGACCTATGATAAAGTAGGAGATCACCCTGGTCTATAGACCTATGATACAGTAGGAGATCACACTGGTCTATAGACCTATGATACAGTAGGAGATCACCCTGGTCTATAGACCTATTATGCAGGAAGAGATCACTCTGGTCTATAGACCTATGAAACAGTAGAAGATCACACTGGTCTATTGACCTATGATACAGTAGGAGATCACCCTGGTCTATAGACCTATGACACAGTAGGAGATCACCCTGGTCTATCGACCTATGATACAGTAGGAGATCACCCTGGTCTTTAGGCCTATGATACAGTAGGAGATCACCCTGGTCTATAGACCTATGATACAGTAGGAGATCACCCTGGTCTATAGACCTATGATACAGTAGGAGATCACTCTGGTCTATAGACCTATGAAACAGTAGAAGATCACACTGGTCTATTGACCTATGATACAGTAGGAGATCTCTCTAGTCTATAGACCTATGATACAGTCGGAGATCACCCTGATCTATAGACCTATGATACAGTAGGAGATCACCCTGGTCTATAGACCTATGATACAGTAGGAGATCACTCTGTTCTACAGACCTATGATACAGTAGGAGATCACCTTGGTCTATAAAGCTATCTTACATTAGGAGATCACCCTGGCCTATAGACCTATGATGCAGTAGGAGATCACACTGGTCTATAGACCTATGATACAGACTGAGATCACCCTGGTCTATAGACCTATGATACAGTAGGAGATCACCCTGGTCTATAGACCTATGATACAGTAGGAGATCATCCTGGTTTATAGACCTATGATACAGTAGGAGATCACCCTGGTCTTTAGGCCTATGATACAGTCGGAGATCACCCTGGTCTATAGACCGATGATGCAGTAGGAGATCACTCTGTTCTACAGACCAATGATACAGTAGGAGATCACCTTGGTCTATAACGCTATCTTACAGTAGGAGATCACCCTGGCCTATAGACCTATGATGCAGTAGGAGATCACACTGGTCTATAGACCTATGATACAGACTGAGATCACCCTGGTCTATAGACCTATGATACAGTAGGAGATCACCCTGGTCTATAGACCTATGATACAGTAGGAGATCACCCTGGTCTATAGACCTATGATACAGTAGGAGATCACCCTGGTCTATTGACCTATGATACAGTAGGAGATCATCCTGGTCTATAGACCTATGATACAGTAGGAGATCATCCTGGTCTATAGACCTATGATAGAGTAGGAGATCACCCTGGTTAATAGACCTATGATGCAGTAAGAGATCACCCTGGTCTATAGACCTATGATACAGTAGGAGATCACCCTGGTCTATAGACCTATGATACAGTAGAAGATCACACTTGTCTATAGACCTATGATACAGTAGGAGATCATCTTGGTCTATAGACCTATGATAGAGTAGGAGATCACCCTGGTTAATAGACCTATGATACAGTAGGAGATCACCCTGGTCTATAGACCTATGATACAGACTGAGATCACCCTGGTCTATAGACCTATGATACAGTAGGAGATCACCCTGGTCTATAGACCTATGATACAGTAGGAGATCACCTTGGTCTATAAAGCTATCTTACAGTAGATCACCCTGGCCTATAGACCTATGATGCAGTAGGAGATCACACTGGTCTATAGACCTATGATACAGACTGAGATCACCCTGGTCTATAGACCTATGATACAGTAGGAGATCACCCTGGTCTATAGACCTATGACACAGTAGGAGATCACCCTGGTCTATCGACCTATGATACAGTAGGAGATCACCCTGGTCTTTAGGCCTATGATACAGTAGGATATCACCCTGGTCTATAGACCTATGATACAGTAGGAGATCACCCTGGTCTATAGACCTATGATACAGTAGGAGATCACTCTGGTCTATAGACCTATGAAACAGAAGAAGATCACACTGGTCTATTGACCTATGATACAGTAGGAGATCACCCTGATCTATAGACCTATGATACAGTAGGAGATCACCCTGGTCTATAGACCTATGATACAGTAGGATATCACCCTGATCTATAGACCTATGATACAGTAGGAGATCACTCTGGTCTATAGAACTATGATACAGTAGGAGATCACCCTGGTTTATAGACCTATGATACAGTAGGAGATCATCCTGGTCTATAGACCTATGATAGAGTAGGAGATCACCCTGGTTATAGACCTATGATGCAGTAAGAGATCACCCTGGTTTATAGACCTATGATACAGTAGGAGATCACCCTGGTCTATAGAGCTATGCTACAGTAGAAGATCACACTTGTCTATTGACCTATGATACAGTAGGATATCACCCTGGCCTATAGACCTATGATACAGTAGGAGATCACCCTGGTCTTTAGGCCTATGATACAGTCGGAGATCACCCTGGTCTATAGACCGATGATGCAGTAGGAGATCACTCTGTTCTACAGACCAATGATACAGTAGGAGATCACCTTGGTCTATAACCTATCTTACAGTAGGAGATCACCCTGGCCTATAGACCTATGATGCAATAGGAGATCACACTGGTCTATAGACCTATGATACAGACTGAGATCACCCTGGTCTATAGACCTATGATACAGTAGGAGATCACCCTGGTCTATAGACCTATGATACAGTAGGAGACCACCCTGGTCTATAGACCTATGATACAGTAGGAGATCACCCTGGTCTATTGACCTATGATACAGTAGGAGATCATCCTGGTCTATAGACATATGATACAGTAGGAGATCATCCTGGTCTATAGACCTATGATAGAGTAGGAGATCACCCTGGTTAATAGACCTATGATGCAGAAAGAGATCACCCTGGTCTATAGACCTATGATACAGTAGGAGATCACCACGGTCTATAGAGCTATGATACAGTAGAAGATCACACTTGTCTATTGACCTATGATACAGTAGGAGATCATCTTGGTCTATAGACCTATGATACAGTAGGAGATCACCCTGGTTAATAGACCTATGATACAGTAGGAGATCACCCTGGTCTATAGACCTATGATACAGACTGAGATCACCCTGGTCTATAGACCTATGATACAGTAGGAGATCACCCTGGTCTATAGACCTATGATACAGTAGGAGATCACCTTGGTCTATAAAGCTATCTTACAGTAGATCACCCTGGCCTATAGACATATGATGCAGTAGGAGATCACACTGGTCTATAGACCTATGATACAGACTGAGATCACCCTGGTCTATAGACCTATGATACAGTAGGAGATCACCCTGGTCTATAGACCTATGACACAGTAGGAGATCACCCTGGTTAATAGACCTATGATACAGTAGGAGATCACCCTGGTCTATAGACCTATGATACAGACTGAGATCACCCTGGTCTATAGACCTATGATACAGTAGGAGATCACCCTGGTCTATAGACCTATGATACAGTAGGAGATCACCTTGGTCTATAAAGCTATCTTACAGTAGATCACCCTGGCCTATAGACATATGATGCAGTAGGAGATCACACTGGTCTATAGACCTATGATACAGACTGAGATCACCCTGGTCTATAGACCTATGATACAGTAGGAGATCACCCTGGTCTATAGACCTATGACACAGTAGGAGATCACCCTGGTCTATCGACCTATGATACAGTAGGAGATCACCCTGGTCTTTAGGCCTATGATACAGTAGGATATCACCCTGGTCTATAGACCTATGATACAGTAGGAGATCACCCTGGTCTATAGACCTATGATACAGTAGGAGATCACTCTGGTCTATAGACCTATGAAACAGAAGAAGATCACACTGGTCTATTGACCTATGATACAGTAGGAGATCACCCTGATCTATAGACCTATGATACAGTAGGAGTTCACCCTGGTCTATAGACCTATGATACAGTCGGATATCACCCTGATCTATAGACCTATGATACAGTAGGAGATCACTCTGGTCTATAGAACTATGATACAGTAGGAGATGACCCTGGTTTATAGACCTATGATACAGTAGGAGATCATCCTGGTCTATAGACCTATGATACAGACTGAGATCACCCTGGTCTATAGACCTATGATACAGTAGGAGATCACCCTGGTCTATAGACCTATGATACAGTAGGAGACCACCCTGGTCTATAGACCTATGATACAGTAGGAGATCACCCTGGTCTATTGACCTATGATACAGTAGGAGATCATCCTGGTCTATAGACATATGATACAGTAGGAGATCATCCTGGTCTATAGACCTATGATAGAGTAGGAGATCACCCTGGTTAATAGACCTATGATGCAGAAAGAGATCACCCTGGTCTATAGACCTATGATACAGTAGGAGATCACCACGGTCTATAGAGCTATGCTACAGTAGAAGATCACACTTGTCTATTGACCTATGATACAGTAGGAGATCATCTTGGTCTATAGACCTATGATACAGTAGGAGATCACCCTGGTTAATAGACCTATGATACAGTAGGAGATCACCCTGGTCTATAGACCTATGATACAGACTGAGATCACCCTGGTCTATAGACCTATGATACAGTAGGAGATCACCCTGGTCTATAGACCTATGATACAGTAGGAGATCACCTTGGTCTATAAAGCTATCTTACAGTAGATCACCCTGGCCTATAGACATATGATGCAGTAGGAGATCACACTGGTCTATAGACCTATGATACAGACTGAGATCACCCTGGTCTATAGACCTATGATACAGTAGGAGATCACCCTGGTCTATAGACCTATGACACAGTAGGAGATCACCCTGGTTAATAGACCTATGATACAGTAGGAGATCACCCTGGTCTATAGACCTATGATACAGACTGAGATCACCCTGGTCTATAGACCTATGATACAGTAGGAGATCACCCTGGTCTATAGACCTATGATACAGTAGGAGATCACCTTGGTCTATAAAGCTATCTTACAGTAGATCACCCTGGCCTATAGACATATGATGCAGTAGGAGATCACACTGGTCTATAGACCTATGATACAGACTGAGATCACCCTGGTCTATAGACCTATGATACAGTAGGAGATCACCCTGGTCTATAGACCTATGACACAGTAGGAGATCACCCTGGTCTATCGACCTATGATACAGTAGGAGATCACCCTGGTCTTTAGGCCTATGATACAGTAGGATATCACCCTGGTCTATAGACCTATGATACAGTAGGAGATCACCCTGGTCTATAGACCTATGATACAGTAGGAGATCACTCTGGTCTATAGACCTATGAAACAGAAGAAGATCACACTGGTCTATTGACCTATGATACAGTAGGAGATCACCCTGATCTATAGACCTATGATACAGTAGGAGTTCACCCTGGTCTATAGACCTATGATACAGTCGGATATCACCCTGATCTATAGACCTATGATACAGTAGGAGATCACTCTGGTCTATAGAACTATGATACAGTAGGAGATGACCCTGGTTTATAGACCTATGATACAGTAGGAGATCATCCTGGTCTATAGACCTATGATAGAGTAGGAGATCACCCTGGTTAATAGACCTATGATGCAGTAAGAGATCACCCTGGTTTATAGACCTATGATACAGTAGGAGATCACCCCGGTCTATAGAGCTATGCTACAGTAGAAGATCACACTTGTCTATTGACCTATGATACAGTAGGATATCACCCTGGCCTATAGACCTATGATACAGTAGGAGATCACCCTGGTCTTTAGGCCTATGATACAGTAGGAGATCACCCTGGTCTATAGACCTATGATACAGTAGGAGATCACCCTGGTCTATAGACCTATGATACAGTAGGAGATCACTCTGGTCTATAGACCTATGAAACAGAAGAAGATCACACTGGTCTATTGACCTATGATACAGTAGGAGATCACCCTGATCTATAGACCTATGATACAGTAGGAGATCACCCTGGTCTATAGACCTATGATACAGTCGGATATCACCCTGATCTATAGACCTATGATACAGTAGGAGATCACTCTGGTCTATAGAACTATGATACAGTAGGAGATCACCCTGGTTTATAGACCTATGATACAGTAGGAGATCATCCTGGTCTATAGACCTATGATAGAGTAGGAGATCACCCTGGTTAATAGACCTATGATGCAGTAAGAGATCACCCTGGTTTATAGACCTATGATACAGTAGGAGATCACCTGGTCTATAGAGCTATGCTACAGTAGAAGATCACACTTGTCTATTGACCTATGATACAGTAGGATATCACCCTGGTCTATAGACCTATGAAACAGTAGAAGATCACACTGGTCTATTGACCTATGATACAGTAGGAGATCACCCTGGTCTATAGACCTATGACACAGTAGGAGATCACCCTGGTCTATCGACCTATGATACAGTAGGAGATCACCCTGGTCTTTAGGCCTATGATACAGTAGGAGATCACCCTGGTCTATAGACCTATGATACAGTAGGAGATCACCCTGGTCTATAGACCTATGATACAGTGGGAGATCACCCTGATCTATAGACCTATGATACAGTAGGAGATCACCCTGGTCCATAGACCTATGATACAGTAGGAGATCACCCTGGTCTATAGACCTATGATACAGTAGGAGGTCACCCTGGTCTATAGACCTATGATACAGTAGGAGATCACCCTGGTCTATAGACCTATTATGCAGGAAGAGATCACTCTGGTCTATAGACCTATGAAACAGTAGAAGATCACACTGGTCTATAGACCTATGATACAGACTGAGATCACCCTGGTCTATAGACCTATGATACAGTAGGAGATCACCCTGGTCTATAGACCTATGATACAGTAGGAGACCACCCTGGTCTATAGACCTATGATACAGTAGGAGATCACTCTGGTCTATTGACCTATGATACAGTAGGAGATCATCCTGGTCTATAGACCTATGATACAGTAGGAGATCATCCTGGTCTATAGACCTATGATAGAGTAGGAGATCACCCTGGTTAATAGACCTATGATGCAGTAAGAGATCCCCCTGGTCTATAGACCTATGATACAGTAGGAGATCACCCTGGTCTATTGACCTATGATACAGTAGGAGATCATCCTGGTCTATAGACCTATGATACAGTAGGAGATCACCCTGGTCTATAGACCTATGATACAGTAGGAGATCACCCGGGTCTATAGAACTATGATACAGTAGGAGATCACCCTGGATTATAGACCTATGATACCGTAGGAGATCATCCTGGTCTATAGACCTATGATAGAGTAGGAGATCACCCTGGTTAATAGACCTATGATGCAGTAAGAGATCACTCTGGTCTATAAAGCTATCTTACATTAGGAGATCACCCTGGCCTATAGACCTATGATACAGTAGGAGATCATCCTGGTCTATAGACCTATGATACAGTAGGAGATCACCCTGGTCTATAGACCTATGATACAGTAGGAGATCACCCTGGTCTATAGAACTATGATACAGTAGGAGATCACCCTGGATTATAGACCTATGATACCGTAGGAGATCATCCTGGTCTATAGACCTATGATAGAGTAGGAGATCACCCTGGTTAATAGACCTATGATGCAGTAAGAGATCACTCTGGTCTATAAAGCTATCTTACATTAGGAGATCACCCTGGTTAATAGACCTATGATGCAGTAAGAGATCACCCTGGTCTATAGACCTATGATACAGTAGGAGATCACCCCGGTCTATAGAGCTATGCTACAGTAGAAGATCACACTTGTCTATTGACCTATGATACAGTAGGATATCACCCTGGTCTATTGACCTATGATACAGTAGGAGATCACCCCGGTCTATAGAGCTATGCTACAGTAGAATATCACACTTGTCTATTGACCTATGATACAGTAGGAGATCATCTTGGTCTATAGACCTATGATAGAGTAGGAGATCACCCTGGTTAATAGACCTATGATACAGTAGGAGATCATCTTGGTCTATAGACCTATGATAGAGTAGGAGATCACCCTGGTTAATAGACCTATTATACAGTAGGAGATCATCCTGGTCTATAGACCTATGATAGAGTAGGAGATCACCCTGGTTAATAGACCTATGATGCAGTAAGAGATCACTCTGGTCTATAGACCTATGATACAGTAGAAGATCACACTTGTCTATTGATCTATGATACAGTAGGAGATCACCCTGGTCTATAGACCTATGACACAGTAGGAGATCACCCTGGTCTATCGACCTATGATACAGTAGGAGATCACCCTGGTCTTTAGGCCTATGATACAGTAGGAGATCATCCTGGTCTATAGTCCGATGATGCAGTAGGAGATCACTATGTTCTACAGACCTATGATACAGTAGGAGATCACCTTGGTCTATAAAGCTATCCTACATTAGGAGATCACCCTGGCCTATAGACATATGATGCAGTAGGAGATCACACTGGTCTATAGACCTATGATACAGTAGGAGATCACCCTGGACTATAGACCTATGATACAGTAGGAGATCACCCGGGTCTATAGACCTATGATACAGTAGGAGATCACCCTGGTCTATAGACCTATGATACAGTAGGAGATCACCCTGGTCTATAGACATATGATACAGTAGGAGATCACCCTGGTCTATAGACCTATTATACAGTAGGAGATCACCCTGGTCTATAGACCTATGATACAGTAGGAGATCACGTGGTCCATAGACCTATGATACAGTAGGAGATCACCCTGGTCTATAGACCTATGATACAGTAGGAAATCACCCTGGTCTATAGACCGATGATGCAGTAGGAGATCACTCTGTTCTACAGACCTATGATACAGTAGGAGATCACCTTGGTCTATAAAACTATCTTACAGTAGGAGATAACCCTGGCCTATAGACCTATGATGCAGTAGGAGATCACACGGGTCAATAGACCTATGATAGAGACTGAGATCACCCGGGTCTATAGACCTATGATAGAGACTGAGATCACCCGGGTCTATAGACCTATGATACAGTAAGAGATCATCATGGTCTATAGACCTATGATACAGTAGGAGATCATCATGGTCTATAGACCTATGATACAGTAGGAGATCACCCTGGTCCATAGACCTATGATACAGTAGGAGATCACCCTGATCCATAGACCTATGATACAGTAGGAGATCACCCTGGTCTATAGACCTATGACACAGTAGGAGATCACCCTGGTCTATCGACCTATGATACAGTAGGAGATCACCCTGGTCTTTAGGCCTATGATACAGTAGGAGATCATCCTGGTCTATAGTCCGATGATGCAGTAGGAGATCACTATGTTCTACAGACCTATGATACAGTAGGAGATCACCTTGGTCTATAAAGCTATCCTACATTAGGAGATCACCCTGGCCTATAGACATATGATGCAGTAGGAGATCACACTGGTCTATAGACCTATGATACAGTAGGAGATCACCCTGGACTATAGACCTATGATACAGTAGGAGATCACCCGGGTCTATAGACCTATGATACAGTAGGAGATCACCCTGGTCTATAGACCTATGATACAGTAGGAGATCACCCTGGTCTATAGACATATGATACAGTAGGAGATCACCCTGGTCTATAGACCTATTATACAGTAGGAGATCACCCTGGTCTATAGACCTATGATACAGTAGGAGATCACGTGGTCCATAGACCTATGATACAGTAGGAGATCACCCTGGTCTATAGACCTATGATACAGTAGGAAATCACCCTGGTCTATAGACCGATGATGCAGTAGGAGATCACTCTGTTCTACAGACCTATGATACAGTAGGAGATCACCTTGGTCTATAAAACTATCTTACAGTAGGAGATAACCCTGGCCTATAGACCTATGATGCAGTAGGAGATCACACGGGTCAATAGACCTATGATAGAGACTGAGATCACCCGGGTCTATAGACCTATGATACAGTAGGAGATCACCCTGGTCTATAGACCTATGATACAGTAAGTGATCATCATGGTCTATAGACCTATGATACAGTAGGAGATCACCCTGGTCCATAGACCTATGATACAGTAGGAGATCACCCTGATCCATAGACCTATGATACAGTAGGAGATCACCCTGGCCTATAGACCTATGATACAGTAGGAGATCACACTGGTCTATAGACCTATGATACAGACTGAGATCACCCTGGTCTATAGACCTATGATACAGTAGGAGATCACCCTGGTCTATAGACCTATGATACAGTAGGAGATCACCCTGGTCTATAGACCTATGATACAGTAGGAGATCACCCCGGTCTATAGAGCTATGCTACAGTAGAAGATCACACTTGTCTATTGACCTATGATACAGTAGGATATCACCCTGGTGTATAGACCTATGATACAGTCGGAGATCACCCTGGTCTATAGACCTATGATACAGTAGGAGAACATCCTGGTCTATAGACCGATGATGCAGTAGGAGATCACTCTGTTCTACAGACCTATGATACAGTAGGAGATCACCTTGGTCTATAAAGCTATCCTACATTAGGAGATCACCCTGGTCTATAGACATATGATACAGTAGGAGATCACCTTGGTCTATAAAGCTATCCTACATTAGGAGATCACCCTGGCCTATAGACATATGATACAGTCGGAGATCACCCTGGTCTATAGACATATGATACAGTAGGAGGTCACCTTGGTCTATAAAGCTATCCTACATTAGGAGATCACCCTGGCCTATAGACATATGATACAGTCGGAGATCACCCTGGTCTATAGACATATGATACAGTAGGAGATCACCCTGGTCTATAGACCTATGATACAGTAGGAGATCACCCTGGTCTATTGACCTATGATACAGTAGGAGATCACCCGGGTCTATAGACCTATGATACAGTAGGAGATCACCCTGGTCTATAGACATATGATACAGTAGGAGATCACCCTTGTCTATAGACCTATTATACAGTAGGAGATCACCCTGGTCTATAGACCTATGATACAGTAGGAGATCACGTGGTCCATAGACCTATGATACAGTAGGAGATCACCCTGGTCTATAGACCTATGATACAGTAGGAAATCACCCTGGTCTATAGACCGATGATGCAGTAGGAGATCACTCTGTTCTACAGACCTATGATACAGTAGGAGATCACCTTGGTCTATAAAGCTATCTTACAGTAGGAGATAACCCTGGCCTATAGACCTATGATGCAGTAGGAGATCACACTGGTCAATAGACCTATGATAGAGACTGAGATCCCCGGGTCTATAGACCTATGATACAGTAGGAGATCACCCTGGTCTATAGACCTATGATACAGTAGGAGATCACCCTGGTCTATAGACATATGATACAGTAGGAGATCACCCTGGTCTATAGACCTATTATACAGTAGGAGATCTCTCTAGTCTATAGACCTATGATACAGTCGGAGATCACCCTGATCTATAGACCTATGATACAGTAGGAGATCACCCTGGTCTATAGACCTATGATACAGTAGGAGATCACTCTGTTCTACAGACCTATGATACAGTAGGAGATCACCTTGGTCTATAAAGCTATCTTACATTAGGAGATCACCCTGGCCTATAGACCTATGATGCAGCAGGAGATCACACTGGTCTATAGACCTATGATACAGACTGAGATCACCCTGGTCTATAGACCTATGATACAGTAGGAGATCACCCTGGTCTATAGACCTATGATACAGTAGGAGATCATCCTGGTTTATAGACCTATGATACAGTAGGAGATCACCCTGGTCTTTAGGCCTATGATACAGTCGGAGATCACCCTGGTCTATAGACCGATGATGCAGTAGGAGATCACTCTGTTCTACAGACCAATGATACAGTAGGAGATCACCTTGGTCTATAACGCTATCTTACAGTAGGAGATCACCCTGGCCTATAGACCTATGATGCAATAGGAGATCACACTGGTCTATAGACCTATGATACAGACTGAGATCACCCTGGTCTATAGACCTATGATACAGTAGGAGATCACCCTGGTCTATAGACCTATGATACAGTAGGAGACCACCCTGGTCTATAGACCTATGATACAGTAGGAGATCACCCTGGTCTATTGACCTATGATACAGTAGGAGATCATCCTGGTCTATAGACATATGATACAGTAGGAGATCATCCTGGTCTATAGACCTATGATAGAGTAGGAGATCACCCTGGTTAATAGACCTATGATGCAGAAAGAGATCACCCTGGTCTATAGACCTATGATACAGTAGGAGATCACCCCGGTCTATAGAGCTATGCTACAGTAGAAGATCACACTTGTCTATTGACCTATGATACAGTAGGAGATCATCTTGGTCTATAGACCTATGATACAGTAGGAGATCACCCTGGTTAATAGACCTATGATACAGTAGGAGATCACCCTGGTCTATAGACCTATGATACAGACTGAGATCACCCTGGTCTATAGACCTATGATACAGTAGGAGATCACCCTGGTCTATAGACCTATGATACAGTAGGAGATCACCTTGGTCTATAAAGCTATCTTACAGTAGATCACCCTGGCCTATAGACATATGCTACAGTAGAAGATCACACTTGTCTATTGACCTATGATACAGTAGGAGATCACCCTGGCCTATAGACCTATGATACAGTAGGAGATCACACTGGTCTATAGACCTATGATACAGACTGAGATCACCCTGGTCTATAGACCTATGATACAGTAGGAGATCACCCTGGTCTATAGACCTATGATACAGTAGGAGATCACCCTGGTCTATAGACCTATGATACAGTAGGAGATCACCCCGGTCTATAGAGCTATGCTACAGTAGAAGATCACACTTGTCTATTGACCTATGATACAGTAGGATATCACCCTGGTGTATAGACCTATGATACAGTCGGAGATCACCCTGGTCTATAGACCTATGATACAGTAGGAGAACATCCTGGTCTATAGACCGATGATGCAGTAGGAGATCACTCTGTTCTACAGACCTATGATACAGTAGGAGATCACCTTGGTCTATAAAGCTATCCTACATTAGGAGATCACCCTGGTCTATAGACATATGATACAGTAGGAGATCACCTTGGTCTATAAAGCTATCCTACATTAGGAGATCACCCTGGCCTATAGACATATGATACAGTCGGAGATCACCCTGGTCTATAGACATATGATACAGTAGGAGGTCACCTTGGTCTATAAAGCTATCCTACATTAGGAGATCACCCTGGCCTATAGACATATGATACAGTCGGAGATCACCCTGGTCTATAGACATATGATACAGTAGGAGATCACCCTGGTCTATAGACCTATGATACAGTAGGAGATCACCCTGGTCTATTGACCTATGATACAGTAGGAGATCACCCTGGTCTATAGACCTATGATACAGTAGGAGATCACCCTGGTCTATAGACATATGATACAGTAGGAGATCACCCTTGTCTATAGACCTATTATACAGTAGGAGATCACCCTGGTCTATAGACCTATGATACAGTAGGAGATCACGTGGTCCATAGACCTATGATACAGTAGGAGATCACCCTGGTCTATAGACCTATGATACAGTAGGAAATCACCCTGGTCTATAGACCGATGATGCAGTAGGAGATCACTCTGTTCTACAGACCTATGATACAGTAGGAGATCACCTTGGTCTATAAAGCTATCTTACAGTAGGAGATAACCCTGGCCTATAGACCTATGATGCAGTAGGAGATCACACTGGTCAATAGACCTATGATAGAGACTGAGATCCCCGGGTCTATAGACCTATGATACAGTAGGAGATCACCCTGGTCTATAGACCTATGATACAGTAGGAGATCACCCTGGTCTATAGACATATGATACAGTAGGAGATCACCCTGGTCTATAGACCTATTATACAGTAGGAGATCTCTCTAGTCTATAGACCTATGATACAGTCGGAGATCACCCTGATCTATAGACCTATGATACAGTAGGAGATCACCCTGGTCTATAGACCTATGATACAGTAGGAGATCACTCTGTTCTACAGACCTATGATACAGTAGGAGATCACCTTGGTCTATAAAGCTATCTTACATTAGGAGATCACCCTGGCCTATAGACCTATGATGCAGCAGGAGATCACACTGGTCTATAGACCTATGATACAGACTGAGATCACCCTGGTCTATAGACCTATGATACAGTAGGAGATCACCCTGGTCTATAGACCTATGATACAGTAGGAGATCATCCTGGTTTATAGACCTATGATACAGTAGGAGATCACCCTGGTCTTTAGGCCTATGATACAGTCGGAGATCACCCTGGTCTATAGACCGATGATGCAGTAGGAGATCACTCTGTTCTACAGACCAATGATACAGTAGGAGATCACCTTGGTCTATAACGCTATCTTACAGTAGGAGATCACCCTGGCCTATAGACCTATGATGCAATAGGAGATCACACTGGTCTATAGACCTATGATACAGACTGAGATCACCCTGGTCTATAGACCTATGATACAGTAGGAGATCACCCTGGTCTATAGACCTATGATACAGTAGGAGACCACCCTGGTCTATAGACCTATGATACAGTAGGAGATCACCCTGGTCTATTGACCTATGATACAGTAGGAGATCATCCTGGTCTATAGACATATGATACAGTAGGAGATCATCCTGGTCTATAGACCTATGATAGAGTAGGAGATCACCCTGGTTAATAGACCTATGATGCAGAAAGAGATCACCCTGGTCTATAGACCTATGATACAGTAGGAGATCACCCCGGTCTATAGAGCTATGCTACAGTAGAAGATCACACTTGTCTATTGACCTATGATACAGTAGGAGATCATCTTGGTCTATAGACCTATGATACAGTAGGAGATCACCCTGGTTAATAGACCTATGATACAGTAGGAGATCACCCTGGTCTATAGACCTATGATACAGACTGAGATCACCCTGGTCTATAGACCTATGATACAGTAGGAGATCACCCTGGTCTATAGACCTATGATACAGTAGGAGATCACCTTGGTCTATAAAGCTATCTTACAGTAGATCACCCTGGCCTATAGACATATGATGCAGTAGGAGATCACACTGGTCTATAGACCTATGATACAGACTGAGATCACCCTGGTCTATAGACCTATGATACAGTAGGAGATCACCCTGGTCTATAGACCTATGACACAGTAGGAGATCACCCTGGTCTATCGACCTATGATACAGTAGGAGATCACCCTGGTCTTTAGGCCTATGATACAGTAGGATATCACCCTGGTCTATAGACCTATGATACAGTAGGAGATCACCCTGGTCTATAGACCTATGATACAGTAGGAGATCACTCTGGTCTATAGACCTATGAAACAGAAGAAGATCACACTGGTCTATTGACCTATGATACAGTAGGAGATCACCCTGATCTATAGACCTATGATACAGTAGGAGATCACCCTGGTCTATAGACCTATGATACAGTCGGATATCACCCTGATCTATAGACCTATGATACAGTAGGAGATCACTCTGGTCTATAGAACTATGATACAGTAGGAGATGACCCTGGTTTATAGACCTATGATACAGTAGGAGATCATCCTGGTCTATAGACCTATGATAGAGTAGGAGATCACCCTGGTTAATAGACCTATGATGCAGTAAGAGATCACCCTGGTTTATAGACCTATGATACAGTAGGAGATCACCCCGGTCTATAGAGCTATGCTACAGTAGAAGATCACACTTGTCTATTGACCTATGATACAGTAGGATATCACCCTGGCCTATAGACCTATGATACAGTAGGAGATCACCCTGGTCTTTAGGCCTATGATACAGTCGGAGATCACCCTGGTCTATAGACCGATGATGCAGTAGGAGATCACTCTGTTCTACAGACCAATGATACAGTAGGAGATCACCTTGGTCTATAACGCTATCTTACAGTAGGAGATCACCCTGGCCTATAGACCTATGATGCAATAGGAGATCACACTGGTCTATAGACCTATGATACAGACTGAGATCACCCTGGTCTATAGACCTATGATACAGTAGGAGATCACCCTGGTCTATAGACCTATGATACAGTAGGAGACCACCCTGGTCTATAGACCTATGATACAGTAGGAGATCACCCTGGTCTATTGACCTATGATACAGTAGGAGATCATCCTGGTCTATAGACATATGATACAGTAGGAGATCATCCTGGTCTATAGACCTATGATAGAGTAGGAGATCACCCTGGTTAATAGACCTATGATGCAGAAAGAGATCACCCTGGTCTATAGACCTATGATACAGTAGGAGATCACCACGGTCTATAGAGCTATGCTACAGTAGAAGATCACACTTGTCTATTGACCTATGATACAGTAGGAGATCATCTTGGTCTATAGACCTATGATACAGTAGGAGATCACCCTGGTTAATAGACCTATGATACAGTAGGAGATCACCCTGGTCTATAGACCTATGATACAGACTGAGATCACCCTGGTCTATAGACCTATGATACAGTAGGAGATCACCCTGGTCTATAGACCTATGATACAGTAGGAGATCACCTTGGTCTATAAAGCTATCTTACAGTAGATCACCCTGGCCTATAGACATATGATGCAGTAGGAGATCACACTGGTCTATAGACCTATGATACAGACTGAGATCACCCTGGTCTATAGACCTATGATACAGTAGGAGATCACCCTGGTCTATAGACCTATGACACAGTAGGAGATCACCCTGGTTAATAGACCTATGATACAGTAGGAGATCACCCTGGTCTATAGACCTATGATACAGACTGAGATCACCCTGGTCTATAGACCTATGATACAGTAGGAGATCACCCTGGTCTATAGACCTATGATACAGTAGGAGATCACCTTGGTCTATAAAGCTATCTTACAGTAGATCACCCTGGCCTATAGACATATGATGCAGTAGGAGATCACACTGGTCTATAGACCTATGATACAGACTGAGATCACCCTGGTCTATAGACCTATGATACAGTAGGAGATCACCCTGGTCTATAGACCTATGACACAGTAGGAGATCACCCTGGTCTATCGACCTATGATACAGTAGGAGATCACCCTGGTCTTTAGGCCTATGATACAGTAGGATATCACCCTGGTCTATAGACCTATGATACAGTAGGAGATCACCCTGGTCTATAGACCTATGATACAGTAGGAGATCACTCTGGTCTATAGACCTATGAAACAGAAGAAGATCACACTGGTCTATTGACCTATGATACAGTAGGAGATCACCCTGATCTATAGACCTATGATACAGTAGGAGTTCACCCTGGTCTATAGACCTATGATACAGTCGGATATCACCCTGATCTATAGACCTATGATACAGTAGGAGATCACTCTGGTCTATAGAACTATGATACAGTAGGAGATGACCCTGGTTTATAGACCTATGATACAGTAGGAGATCATCCTGGTCTATAGACCTATGATAGAGTAGGAGATCACCCTGGTTAATAGACCTATGATGCAGTAAGAGATCACCCTGGTTTATAGACCTATGATACAGTAGGAGATCACCCCGGTCTATAGAGCTATGCTACAGTAGAAGATCACACTTGTCTATTGACCTATGATACAGTAGGATATCACCCTGGCCTATAGACCTATGATACAGTAGGAGATCACCCTGGTCTTTAGGCCTATGATACAGTAGGAGATCACCCTGGTCTATAGACCTATGATACAGTAGGAGATCACCCTGGTCTATAGACCTATGATACAGTAGGAGATCACTCTGGTCTATAGACCTATGAAACAGAAGAAGATCACACTGGTCTATTGACCTATGATACAGTAGGAGATCACCCTGATCTATAGACCTATGATACAGTAGGAGATCACCCTGGTCTATAGACCTATGATACAGTCGGATATCACCCTGATCTATAGACCTATGATACAGTAGGAGATCACTCTGGTCTATAGAACTATGATACAGTAGGAGATCACCCTGGTTTATAGACCTATGATACAGTAGGAGATCATCCTGGTCTATAGACCTATGATAGAGTAGGAGATCACCCTGGTTAATAGACCTATGATGCAGTAAGAGATCACCCTGGTTTATAGACCTATGATACAGTAGGAGATCACCCCGGTCTATAGAGCTATGCTACAGTAGAAGATCACACTTGTCTATTGACCTATGATACAGTAGGATATCACCCTGGTCTATAGACCTATGAAACAGTAGAAGATCACACTGGTCTATTGACCTATGATACAGTAGGAGATCACCCTGGTCTATAGACCTATGACACAGTAGGAGATCACCCTGGTCTATCGACCTATGATACAGTAGGAGATCACCCTGGTCTTTAGGCCTATGATACAGTAGGAGATCACCCTGGTCTATAGACCTATGATACAGTAGGAGATCACCCTGGTCTATAGACCTATGATACAGTGGGAGATCACCCTGATCTATAGACCTATGATACAGTAGGAGATCACCCTGGTCCATAGACCTATGATACAGTAGGAGATCACCCTGGTCTATAGACCTATGATACAGTAGGAGGTCACCCTGGTCTATAGACCTATGATACAGTAGGAGATCACCCTGGTCTATAGACCTATTATGCAGGAAGAGATCACTCTGGTCTATAGACCTATGAAACAGTAGAAGATCACACTGGTCTATAGACCTATGATACAGACTGAGATCACCCTGGTCTATAGACCTATGATACAGTAGGAGATCACCCTGGTCTATAGACCTATGATACAGTAGGAGACCACCCTGGTCTATAGACCTATGATACAGTAGGAGA
The DNA here is from genome assembly GCF_021184085.1 of Oncorhynchus gorbuscha. Lineage (NCBI taxonomy): Eukaryota > Metazoa > Chordata > Actinopteri > Salmoniformes > Salmonidae > Oncorhynchus > Oncorhynchus gorbuscha. The sequence goes on along the minus strand of NW_025745802.1, from coordinate 146,730 downwards.
TCACTCTGGTCTATTGACCTATGATACAGTAGGAGATCATCCTGGTCTATAGACCTATGATACAGTAGGAGATCATCCTGGTCTATAGACCTATGATAGAGTAGGAGATCACCCTGGTTAATAGACCTATGATGCAGTAAGAGATCCCCCTGGTCTATAGACCTATGATACAGTAGGAGATCACCCTGGTCTATTGACCTATGATACAGTAGGAGATCATCCTGGTCTATAGACCTATGATACAGTAGGAGATCACCCTGGTCTATAGACCTATGATACAGTAGGAGATCACCCGGGTCTATAGAACTATGATACAGTAGGAGATCACCCTGGATTATAGACCTATGATACCGTAGGAGATCATCCTGGTCTATAGACCTATGATAGAGTAGGAGATCACCCTGGTTAATAGACCTATGATGCAGTAAGAGATCACTCTGGTCTATAAAGCTATCTTACATTAGGAGATCACCCTGGCCTATAGACCTATGATACAGTAGGAGATCATCCTGGTCTATAGACCTATGATACAGTAGGAGATCACCCTGGTCTATAGACCTATGATACAGTAGGAGATCACCCGGGTCTATAGAACTATGATACAGTAGGAGATCACCCTGGATTATAGACCTATGATACCGTAGGAGATCATCCTGGTCTATAGACCTATGATAGAGTAGGAGATCACCCTGGTTAATAGACCTATGATGCAGTAAGAGATCACTCTGGTCTATAAAGCTATCTTACATTAGGAGATCACCCTGGTTAATAGACCTATGATGCAGTAAGAGATCACCCTGGTCTATAGACCTATGATACAGTAGGAGATCACCCCGGTCTATAGAGCTATGCTACAGTAGAAGATCACACTTGTCTATTGACCTATGATACAGTAGGATATCACCCTGGTCTATTGACCTATGATACAGTAGGAGATCACCCCGGTCTATAGAGCTATGCTACAGTAGAATATCACACTTGTCTATTGACCTATGATACAGTAGGAGATCATCTTGGTCTATAGACCTATGATAGAGTAGGAGATCACCCTGGTTAATAGACCTATGATACAGTAGGAGATCATCTTGGTCTATAGACCTATGATAGAGTAGGAGATCACCCTGGTTAATAGACCTATGATACAGTAGGAGATCATCCTGGTCTATAGACCTATGATAGAGTAGGAGATCACCCTGGTTAATAGACCTATGATGCAGTAAGAGATCACTCTGGTCTATAGACCTATGATACAGTAGAAGATCACACTTGTCTATTGATCTATGATACAGTAGGAGATCACCCTGGTCTATAGACCTATGACACAGTAGGAGATCACCCTGGTCTATCGACCTATGATACAGTAGGAGATCACCCTGGTCTTTAGGCCTATGATACAGTAGGAGATCATCCTGGTCTATAGTCCGATGATGCAGTAGGAGATCACTATGTTCTACAGACCTATGATACAGTAGGAGATCACCTTGGTCTATAAAGCTATCCTACATTAGGAGATCACCCTGGCCTATAGACATATGATGCAGTAGGAGATCACACTGGTCTATAGACCTATGATACAGTAGGAGATCACCCTGGACTATAGACCTATGATACAGTAGGAGATCACCCGGGTCTATAGACCTATGATACAGTAGGAGATCACCCTGGTCTATAGACCTATGATACAGTAGGAGATCACCCTGGTCTATAGACATATGATACAGTAGGAGATCACCCTGGTCTATAGACCTATTATACAGTAGGAGATCACCCTGGTCTATAGACCTATGATACAGTAGGAGATCACGTGGTCCATAGACCTATGATACAGTAGGAGATCACCCTGGTCTATAGACCTATGATACAGTAGGAAATCACCCTGGTCTATAGACCGATGATGCAGTAGGAGATCACTCTGTTCTACAGACCTATGATACAGTAGGAGATCACCTTGGTCTATAAAACTATCTTACAGTAGGAGATAACCCTGGCCTATAGACCTATGATGCAGTAGGAGATCACACGGGTCAATAGACCTATGATAGAGACTGAGATCACCCGGGTCTATAGACCTATGATACAGTAGGAGATCACCCTGGTCTATAGACCTATGATACAGTAAGTGATCATCATGGTCTATAGACCTATGATACAGTAGGAGATCACCCTGGTCCATAGACCTATGATACAGTAGGAGATCACCCTGATCCATAGACCTATGATACAGTAGGAGATCACCCTGGCCTATAGACCTATGATACAGTAGGAGATCACACTGGTCTATAGACCTATGATACAGACTGAGATCACCCTGGTCTATAGACCTATGATACAGTAGGAGATCACCCTGGTCTATAGACCTATGATACAGTAGGAGATCACCCTGGTCTATAGACCTATGATACAGTAGGAGATCACCCCGGTCTATAGAGCTATGCTACAGTAGAAGATCACACTTGTCTATTGACCTATGATACAGTAGGATATCACCCTGGTGTATAGACCTATGATACAGTCGGAGATCACCCTGGTCTATAGACCTATGATACAGTAGGAGAACATCCTGGTCTATAGACCGATGATGCAGTAGGAGATCACTCTGTTCTACAGACCTATGATACAGTAGGAGATCACCTTGGTCTATAAAGCTATCCTACATTAGGAGATCACCCTGGTCTATAGACATATGATACAGTAGGAGATCACCTTGGTCTATAAAGCTATCCTACATTAGGAGATCACCCTGGCCTATAGACATATGATACAGTCGGAGATCACCCTGGTCTATAGACATATGATACAGTAGGAGGTCACCTTGGTCTATAAAGCTATCCTACATTAGGAGATCACCCTGGCCTATAGACATATGATACAGTCGGAGATCACCCTGGTCTATAGACATATGATACAGTAGGAGATCACCCTGGTCTATAGACCTATGATACAGTAGGAGATCACCCTGGTCTATTGACCTATGATACAGTAGGAGATCACCCGGTCTATAGACCTATGATACAGTAGGAGATCACCCTGGTCTATAGACATATGATACAGTAGGAGATCACCCTTGTCTATAGACCTATTATACAGTAGGAGATCACCCTGGTCTATAGACCTATGATACAGTAGGAGATCACGTGGTCCATAGACCTATGATACAGTAGGAGATCACCCTGGTCTATAGACCTATGATACAGTAGGAAATCACCCTGGTCTATAGACCGATGATGCAGTAGGAGATCACTCTGTTCTACAGACCTATGATACAGTAGGAGATCACCTTGGTCTATAAAGCTATCTTACAGTAGGAGATAACCCTGGCCTATAGACCTATGATGCAGTAGGAGATCACACTGGTCAATAGACCTATGATAGAGACTGAGATCCCCGGGTCTATAGACCTATGATACAGTAGGAGATCACCCTGGTCTATAGACCTATGATACAGTAGGAGATCACCCTGGTCTATAGACATATGATACAGTAGGAGATCACCCTGGTCTATAGACCTATTATACAGTAGGAGATCACCCTGGTCTATAGACCTATGATACAGTAGGAGATCACGTGGTCCATAGACCTATGATACAGTAGGAGATCACCCTGGTCTATAGACCTATGATACAGTAGGAAATCACCCTGGTCTATAGACCGATGATGCAGTAGGAGATCACTCTGTTCTACAGACCTATGATACAGTAGGAGATCACCTTGGTCTATAAAACTATCTTACAGTAGGAGATAACCCTGGCCTATAGACCTATGATGCAGTAGGAGATCACACTGGTCAATAGACCTATGATAGAGACTGAGATCACCCGGGTCTATAGACCTATGATACAGTAGGAGATCACCCTGGTCTATAGACCTATGATACAGTAAGAGATCATCCTGGTCTATAGACCTATGATACAGTAGGAGATCACCCTGGTCCATAGACCTATGATACAGTAGGAGATCACCCTGATCCATAGACCTATGATACAGTAGGAGATCACCCTGGTCTATAGACCTATGATACATTAGGAGATCACTCTGTTCTACAGACCTATGATACAGTAGGAGAACATCCTGGTCTATAGACCGATGATGCAGTAGGAGATCACTCTGTTCTACAGACCTATGATACAGTAGGAGATCACCTTGGTCTATAAAGTTATCCTACATTAGGAGATCACCCTGGCCTATAGACATATGATACAGTCGGAGATCACCCTGGTCTATAGACATATTATACAGTAGGAGATCACCCTGGTCTATAGACCTATGATACAGTAGGAGATCACCCTGGTCTATTGACCTATGATACAGTAGGAGATCACCCGGGTCTATAGACCTATGATACAGTAGGAGATCACCCTGGTCTATAGACATATGATACAGTAGGAGATCACCCTTGTCTATAGACCTATTATACAGTAGGAGATCACCCTGGTCTATAGACCTATGATACAGTAGGAGATCACGTGGTCCATAGACCTATGATACAGTAGGAGATCACCCTGGTCTATAGACCTATGATACAGTAGGAAATCACCCTGGTCTATAGACCGATGATGCAGTAGGAGATCACTCTGTTCTACAGACCTATGATACAGTAGGAGATCACCTTGGTCTATAAAGCTATCTTACAGTAGGAGATAACCCTGGCCTATAGACCTATGATGCAGTAGGAGATCACACTGGTCAATAGACCTATGATAGAGACTGAGATCCCCGGGTCTATAGACCTATGATACAGTAGGAGATCACCCTGGTCTATAGACCTATGATACAGTAGGAGATCACCCTGGTCTATAGACATATTATACAGTAGGAGATCACCCTGGTCTATAGACCTATTATACAGTAGGAGATCACCCTGGTCTATAGACCTATGATACAGTAGGAGATCACGTGGTCCATAGACCTATGATACAGTAGGAGATCACCCTGGTCTATAGACCTATGATACAGTAGGAGATCACCCTGGTCTATAGACCGATGATGCAGTAGGAGATCACTCTGTTCTACAGACCTATGATACAGTAGGAGATCACCTTGGTCTATAAAACTATCTTACAGTAGGAGATAACCCTGGCCTATAGACCTATGATGCAGTAGGAGATCACACTGGTCAATAGACCTATGATAGAGACTGAGATCACCCGGGTCTATAGACCTATGATACAGTAGGAGATCACCCTGGTCTATAGACCTATGATACAGTAAGAGATCATCCTGGTCTATAGACCTATGATACAGTAGGAGATCACCCTGGTCCATAGACCTATGATACAGTAGGAGATCACCCTGATCCATAGACCTATGATACAGTAGGAGATCACCCTGGTCTATAGACCTATGATACATTAGGAGATCACTCTGTTCTACAGACCTATGATACAGTAGGAGATCACCTTTGTCTATAAAGCTATCTTACAGTTGGAGATCACCCTGGCCTATAGACATATGATACAGTCGGAGATCACCCTGGTCTATAGACATATGATACAGTAGGAGATCACCCTGGTCTATAGACCTATGATACAGTAGGAGATCACCCTGGTCTATTGACCTATGATACAGTAGGATATCACCCTGGTGTATAGACCTATGATACAGTAGGAGATCACCCTGGTCTATAGACCTATGATACAGTAGGAGAACATCCTGGTCTATAGACCGATGATGCAGTAGGAGATCACTCTGTTCTACAGACCTATGATACAGTAGGAGATCACCTTGGTCTATAAAGCTATCCTACATTAGGAGATCACCTTGGTCTATAAAGCTATCCTACATTAGGAGATCACCCTGGTCTATAGACATATGATACAGTAGGAGATCACCTTGGTCTATAAAGCTATCCTACATTAGGAGATCACCCTGGCCTATAGACATATGATACAGTCGGAGATCACCCTGGTCTATAGACCTATGATACAGTAGGAGATCACCCTGGTCTATTGACCTATGATACAGTAGGATATCACCCTGGTGTATAGACCTATGATACAGTAGGAGATCACCCTGGTCTATAGACCTATGATACAGTAGGAGAACATCCTGGTCTATAGACCGATGATGCAGTAGGAGATCACTCTGTTCTACAGACCTATGATACAGTAGGAGATCACCTTGGTCTATAAAGCTATCCTACATTAGGAGATCACCTTGGTCTATAAAGCTATCCTACATTAGGAGATCACCCTGGTCTATAGACATATGATACAGTAGGAGATCACCTTGGTCTATAAAGCTATCCTACATTAGGAGATCACCCTGGCCTATAGACATATGATACAGTCGGAGATCACCCTGGTCTATAGACATATGATACAGTAGGAGATCACCCTGGTCTATAGACCTATGATACAGTAGGAGATCACCCTGGTCTATTGACCTATGATACAGTAGGAGATCACCCGGGTCTATAGACCTATGATACAGTAGGAGATCACCCTGGTCTATAGACATATGATACAGTAGGAGATCACCCTTGTCTATAGACCTATTATACAGTAGGAGATCACCCTGGTCTATAGACCTATGATACAGTAGGAGATCACGTGGTCCATAGACCTATGATACAGTAGGAGATCACCCTGGTCTATAGACCTATGATACAGTAGGAAATCACCCTGGTCTATAGACCGATGATGCAGTAGGAGATCACTCTGTTCTACAGACCTATGATACAGTAGGAGATCACCTTGGTCTATAAAGCTATCTTACAGTAGGAGATAACCCTGGCCTATAGACCTATGATGCATTAGGAGATCACACTGGTCAATAGACCTATGATAGAGACTGAGATCCCCGGGTCTATAGACCTATGATACAGTAGGAGATCACCCTGGTCTATAGACCTATGATACAGTAGGAGATCACCCTGGTCTATAGACATATGATACAGTAGGAGATCACCCTGGTCTATAGACCTATTATACAGTAGGAGATCACCCTGGTCTATAGACCTATGATACAGTAGGAGATCACATGGTCCATAGACCTATGATACAGTAGGAGATCACCCTGGTCTATAGACCTATGATACAGTAGGAAATCACCCTGGTCTATAGACCGATGATGCAGTAGGAGATCACTCTGTTCTACAGACCTATGATACAGTAGGAGATCACCTTGGTCTATAAAACTATCTTACAGTAGGAGATAACCCTGGCCTATAGACCTATGATGCAGTAGGAGATCACACTGGTCAATAGACCTATGATAGAGACTGAGATCACCCGGGTCTATAGACCTATGATACAGTAGGAGATCACCCTGGTCTATAGACCTATGATACAGTAAGAGATCATCCTGGTCTATAGACCTATGATACAGTAGGAGATCACCCTGGTCCATAGACCTATGATACAGTAGGAGATCACCCTGATCCATAGACCTATGATACAGTAGGAGATCACCCTGGTCTATAGACCTATGATACATTAGGAGATCACTCTGTTCTACAGACCTATGATACAGTAGGAGATCACCTTTGTCTATAAAGCTATCTTACAGTTGGAGATCACCCTGGCCTATAGACCTATGATGCAGTAGGAGATCACATTGGTCTATAGACCTATGATACAGACTGAGATCACCCTGGTCTATAGACCTATGATACAGTAGGAGATCACCCTGGTCTATAGACCTATGATACAGTAGGAGATCACCCTGGTCTATAGACCTATGATACAGTAGGAGATCACCCCGGTCTATAGAGCTATGCTACAGTAGAAGATCACACTTGTCTATTGACCTATGATACAGTAGGATATCACCCTGGTGTATAGACCTATGATACAGTAGGAGATCACCCTGGTCTATAGACCTATGATACAGTAGGAGAACATCCTGGTCTATAGACCGATGATGCAGTAGGAGATCACTCTGTTCTACAGACCTATGATACAGTAGGAGATCACCTTGGTCTATAAAGCTATCCTACATTAGGAGATCACCCTGGTCTATAGACATATGATACAGTAGGAGATCACCTTGGTCTATAAAGCTATCCTACATTAGGAGATCACCCTGGCCTATAGACATATGATACAGTCGGAGATCACCCTGGTCTATAGACATATGATACAGTAGAAGATCACCCTGGTCTATAGACCTATGATACAGTAGGAGATCACCCTGGTCTATTGACCTATGATACAGTAGGAGATCACCCGGGTCTATAGACCTATGATACAGTAGGAGATCACCCTGGTCTATAGACCTATGATACAGTAGGAGATCACCCCGGTCTATAGAGCTATGCTACAGTAGAAGATCACACTTGTCTATTGACCTATGATACAGTAGGATATCACCCTGGTGTATAGACCTATGATACAGTAGGAGATCATCCTGGTCTATAGACCTATGATACAGTAGGAGAACATCCTGGTCTATAGACCGATGATGCAGTAGGAGATCACTCTGTTCTACAGACCTATGATACAGTAGGAGATCACCTTGGTCTATAAAGCTATCCTACATTAGGAGATCACCCTGGTCTATAGACATATGATACAGTAGGAGATCACCTTGGTCTATAAAGCTATCCTACATTAGGAGATCACCCTGGCCTATAGACATATGATACAGTAGGAGATCACCCTGGTCCATAGACCTATGATGCAGTAAGAGATCACTCTGATCTATAGACCTATGATACAGTCGAAGATCACACTTGTCTATTGAACTATGATGCAGTAAGAGATCACTCTGATCTATAGACCTATGATACAGTAGGAGATCACCCTGGTCTATTGACCTATGATACAGTAGGAGATCACCCGGGTCTATAGACCTATGATACAGTAGGAGATCCCCGGGTCTATAGACCTATGATACAGTAGGAGATCACCCTGGTCTATAGACCTATGATACAGTCGAAGATCACACTTGTCTATTGAACTATGATGCAGTAAGAGATCACTCTGATCTATAGACCTATGATACAGTAGGAGATCACCCTGTTCTATTGAACTATGATACAGTAGGAGATCACCCTGGTCTATAGATATATGATACAGTAGGAGATCACCCTGGTCTATAGACCTATGACACAGTAGGAGATCACCCTGGTCTATAGACCTATGATACAGTAGGAAATCACCCTGGTCTATAGACCTATGAAACAGTAGGAGATCACCCTGGTCTATAGACCTATGATACAGTAGGAGATCACCCTGGTCTATAGACTTATGATGCAGTAGGAGATCACCCTTGTCTATAGAGCTATGATACAATAGGAGATCACCCTGGTCTATAGACATATGATAGAGTAGGAGATCACCCTGGTCTATGGACCTATGGTACAGTAGGAGATCACCCTGGTCTATAGGCCTATGATACAGTAGGAGATCACCCTGGTCTATAGACCTATGATACAGTAGGAGATCACCCTGGTCTATAGGCCTATGATACAGTAGGAGATCACCCTGGTCTATAGACATATGATACAGTAGGAGATCACCCTGGTCTATAGACCTATGATACAGTAGGAGATCACCCTGGTCTATTGACCTATGATACAGTAGGAGATCACCCGGGTCTATAGACCTATGATACAGTAGGAGATCACCCTGGTCTATAGACCTATGATACAGTAGGAGATCACCCCGGTCTATAGAGCTATGCTACAGTAGAAGATCACACTTGTCTATTGACCTATGATACAGTAGGATATCACCCTGGTGTATAGACCTATGATACAGTAGGAGATCACCCTGGTCTATAGACCTATGATACAGTAGGAGAACATCCTGGTCTATAGACCGATGATGCAGTAGGAGATCACTCTGTTCTACAGACCTATGATACAGTAGGAGATCACCTTGGTCTATAAAGCTATCCTACATTAGGAGATCACACTTGTCTATTGACCTATGATACAGTAGGATATCACCCTGGTGTATAGACCTATGATACAGTAGGAGATCACCCTGGTCTATAGACCTATGATACAGTAGGAGAACATCCTGGTCTATAGACCGATGATGCAGTAGGAGATCACTCTGTTCTACAGACCTATGATACAGTAGGAGATCACCTTGGTCTATAAAGCTATCCTACATTAGGAGATCACCCTGGCCTATAGACATATGATACAGTCGGAGATCACCCTGGTCTATAGACATATGATACAGTAGGAGATCACCCTGGTCTATAGACCTATGATACAGTAGGAGATCACCCTGGTCTATTGACCTATGATACAGTAGGAGATCACCCGGGTCTATAGACCTATTATACAGTAGGAGATCACCCTGGTCTATAGACCTATGATACAGTAGGAGATCACGTGGTCCATAGACCTATGATACAGTAGGAGATCACCCTGGTCTATAGACCTATGATACAGTAGGAAATCACCCTGGTCTATAGACCGATGATGCAGTAGGAGATCACTCTGTTCTACAGACCTATGATACAGTAGGAGATCACCTTGGTCTATAAAGCTATCTTACAGTAGGAGATAACCCTGGCCTATAGACCTATGATGCAGTAGGAGATCACACTGGTCAATAGACCTATGATAGAGACTGAGATCCCCGGGTCTATAGACCTATGATACAGTAGGAGATCACCCTGGTCTATAGACCTATGATACAGTAAGAGATCATCCTGGTCTATAGACCTATGATACAGTAGGAGATCACCCTGGTCTATAGACCTATGACACAGTAGGAGATCACCCTGGTCTATAGACCTATGACACAGTAGGAGATCACCCTGGTCTATAGACATATGATACAGTAGGAGATCACCCTGGTCTATAGACTTATGATGCAGTAGGAGATCACCCTTGTCTATAGAGCTATGATACAATAGGAGATCACCCTGGTCTATAGACATATGATACAGTAGGAGATCACCCTGGTCTATAGACCTGTGACACAGTAGGAGATCACCCTGGTCTATAGACCTATGATACAGTAGGAGATCACCCTGGTCTATAGACCTATGACACAGTAGGAGATTCCCCTGGTCTATAGACCTATGATACAGTAGGAGATCACCCTGGTCTATAGACTTATGATGCAGTAGAAGATCACCCTGGTCTATAGACCTATGATACAGTAGGAGATCACCCTGGTCTATAGACCTATGATGCAGGAAGAAATCACTCTGGTCTATAGACCTATGATACAGTAGAAGATCACACTGGTCTATTCACCTTTTATACAGTAGGAGATAATCCTGGTCTATAGACCTATGCTACACTAGCAGATCACCCTGGTCTATAGACCTATGATACAGGAAGAAATCACCCTGGTCTATAGACCTATGATACAGTAGAAGATCACACTGGTCTATTGACCTTTTATACAGTAGGACATGATCCTGGTCTATAGACCTATGCTACACTAGCAGATCACCCTGGTCTATAGGCCTATGATACAGTCGGAGATCACCCTGGTCTATAGACCTATGATACATTAGGATATCCCCCTGGTCTATAGACCTATGATGCAGTAAGAGATCACTCTGGTCTATAGAGCTATGATACAGTAGAAGATCACACTTGTCTATTGACCTATGATACAGTAGGAGATCACCCTGGTCTATAGACCTATGATGCAGTACTAGATCACTCTGGTCTATAGACCTATGATACAGTCGACGATCACCCTGGTCTATAGACCTATGATACAGTAGGAGATCACCCTGGTCTATAGACCTATGATGCAGGAAGAAATCACTCTGGTCTACAGACCTGTGATACAGTAGGAGATCACCCTGGTCTATAGACCTATGATGCAGTAAGAAATCACTCTGGTCTATAGACCTATGATACAGTAGAAGATCACACTGGTCTATTGACCTATAGTACATTAGGAGATCACCCTGGTCTATAGGCCTATGACACAGTAGGAGATCACCCTGGTCTATAGACCTATTACACAGTCGGAGATCACCCTGGTCTATAGACCTATGATACAGTAGGAGATCACCCTGGTCTATAGACCTATGCTACACTAGCATATCACCCTGGTCCATAGACCTATGATGCAGTAAGAGATCACTCTGATCTATAGACCTATGATACAGTCGAAGATCACACTTGTCTATTGAACTATGATGCAGTAAGAGATCACTCTGATCTATAGACCTATGACACAGTAGGAGATCACCCTGGTCTATTGAACTATGATACAGTAGAAGATCACACTTGTCTATTGACCTATGATACAGTAGGAGATCACCCTGGTCCATAGACCTATGATACAGTAGGAGATCACCCTGGTCCATAGACCTATGATGCAGTAAGAGATCACTCTGATCTATAGACCTATGATACAGTCGAAGATCACACTTGTCTATTGAACTATGATGCAGTAAGAGATCACTCTGATCTATAGACCTATGACACAGTAGGAGATCACCCTGGTCTATTGAACTATGATACAGTAGAAGATCACACTTGTCTATTGACCTATGATACAGTAGGAGATCACCCTGGTCTATAGACCTATGATACAGTAGGAGATCACCCTGGTCTATAGACCTATGACACAGTAGGAGATCACCCTTGTCTATAGACCTATGATACAGTAGGAGATCACCCTGGTCTATAGGCCTATGATAAGGTAGGAGATCACCCTGGTCTATAGAGCTATGATACAGTCGGACATCACCCTGGTCCATAGACCTATGATACAGTAGAAGATCACCCTGGTCCATAGACCTATGATGCAGTAAGAGATCACTCTGATCTATAGACCTATGATACAGTCGAAGATCACACTTGTCTATTGAACTATGATGCAGTAGGAGATCACCCTGGTCTATAGACCTATGACACAGTAGGAGATCACCCTGGTCTATAGACTTATGATGCAGTAGGAGATCACCCTGGTCTATAGAGCTATGATACAGTAGGAGATCACCCTGGTCTATAGACCTATGACACAGTAGGAGATCACCCTGGTCTATAGACCTATGATACAGTAGGAGATCACCCTGGTCTATAGACCTATGACACAGTAGGAGATCACCCTGGTCTATAGACCTATGATACAGTAGGAGATCACCCTGGTCTATAGACTTATGATGCAGTAGGAGATCACCCTGGTCTATAGAGCTATGATACAGTAGGAGATCACCCTGGTCTATAGACCTATGATGCAGTAAGAGATCACTCTGGTCTATAGACCTATGATACAGTAGAAGATCACACTTGTCTATTGACCTATGATACAGTAGGAGATCACCCTGGTCTATAGACCTATGACACAGTAGGAGATCACCCTGGTCTATAGACCTATGATACAGTAGGAGATCACCCTGGTCTATAGGCCTATGATAAGGTAGGAGATCACCCTGGTCTATAGAGCTATGATACAGTCGGAGATCACCCTGGTCTATAGACATATGATGCAGTAAGATATCACTCTGGTCTATAGACCTATGATACAGTCGGAGATCACCCTGGTCTATAGACCTATGATGCAGTAAGATATCACCCTGGTCTATAGACCTATGATGTAGGAAGAAATCACTCTGGTCTATAGACCTATGATACAGTAGAAGATCACACTGGTCTATTGACCTTTTATACAGTAGGAGATCATCCTGGTCTTTAGACCTATGCTACACTAGCAGATCACCCTGGTCTTTAGACCTATGATGCAGTAAGAGATCACTCTGGTCTATAGACCTATGATACAGTAGAAGATCACACTTGTCTATTGACCTATGATACAGTAGGAGATCACCCTGGTCTATAGACCTATGATACAGGAGAAGATCACACTGGTCTATTGACCTATTATACAGGTTGAGATCACCCTGGTCTATAGACCAATGCTACACTAGCAGATCACCCTGGTCTATAGACCTATGAAACAGAAGGAGATCACCCTGGTCTATAGACCTATGGTACACTAGCAGATCACCCTGGTCTATAGACCTATGATACAGTAGGAGATCAACCTGGTCTATAGGCCTATGATACAGTAGAAGATCACACTGGTCTATTGACCTATGATAAAGTAGAAGATCACACTGGTCCATAGACCTATGATGCAGTAGGATATCACCCTGATCTATAGACCTATGATGCAGTAAGGGAATACCCCCCTGAAATGGACAAAAATGAATGGGAAAACATTGGCTTAGGACAAACCATATACACGTTGTCCAATACCACCCAATTCGGCGTTGATTCATGCAAAATGTATTTCAAATGCCATATGGCAATTGGCAGTTGTAACACTTCAAAAATCCAACAGGTGGCGTGTGCGCTCCACCTTGGTTTTTCATATTGGAAATGGACCCCAAGTCAACATCCAAAAGCCAAATTTTGAAAAAAATGAATTTTTTGTCAAAAACTTATCACCCTTTAAAAAAGTGCTTTCTGGACCATTTTTCGAAATTCTTTCGCTTTTTTTGTCAATTACACATGTGTAAGAACTGTATGAATATACTTTTGTCCAATTTTATGATCATCATTTTTTTTTTTATTACATGCGCTTAAGGTATATGTTTTGTCCATTTGCAATATGATGGAGTCAAAAGTCAAAAGTCAAAAATAGCTAAATTTTATAAAAAACTTCACACACCCCTAAAAAAGTGCTTTCTGGACCGTTTTTCGAGATTCTTTCAAATTTTATGTCAATTACACACATATAAGAACTGTATCAACATACTTTTGTCATATTTTATTATCATTTTATTTTTTATTTTTTTACTTGTGCATAAGGCATATGTTTTGTGGGGGCCAAATGACATAAGAAATTTGACATGCTCAAAAATCCTGCGGAAATGCAAAATTGACTGGCCTGATGAACTCGGGATGGCCGGGAAGTGATTGTTGTTCCTTTCCATCACTCGTGGTGTTGATTTCATCATGTCCATTTGGTGATGTTTTTTTTCACTATTGAATCATATTGCAAATGCACGTGCATTTGCAATATGTTTCAATGGGCATTTACCATCACGAATTTGTCATGTTCAAAAATCATACAGAAATGCAAAATTGACTGGCCTGATGAACACAGGATGGCCTGGCAGTGATAGTTGCGTTGATTTCATTATGTTCATTTGTTTATGTTTTCTCACTTTTGCAAAGTCACTGTGCATTTGCAATATGGTTCAATGGGCATTCACCATCACGAATTTGTCATGCTATAAAAATCATGCAGGAATGCGAAATTGACTGGCCCGATGAACTCGGGATGGCTGGGCAGTGATTCTGGTACCTCTCCATCGCTCGTTAGGGTTGATTTCAGAATGTCACTTTTGGTGATGGTACCTCACTGTTTAAACATATTGCAAATGGACAAGAGTCACCAGCAAGTCACTGTCCATTAGTCAATTAGATATCATTCTGACACCAAACTGATACAAACTGAAACCAAACCCACTTTAACCAACTAATTTAGTAGCCAACTCTCTCATACTTCAGAGCTGGCCCAAAATTCACAACGCCTTCGGTTCAAACCATAAAAAAACATAAAACACGTAGTTACGTTCTAGCTGCGGGTCCATTTCTTATGTTATGTGTAGGCCTAGCTGAGGCGACCCCGAATCCCAAGTTTCGGCTCGATAGGTCATTTGGTGTCCGAGCAAAACCCTAACTGGTGCTGAAAATCCACTTTTTTTCCATGACTTGCTACGGGGTGCTTGAATGAGCTATCGGACAGAAACGTTGGGTTCTGTCTCTATAGGCCGAGATGGTCACAATGCACCTAGTCTTGTGACTCTGGGACATTTCCAAATGTCAACATTTTCCTGATGCAAAAATGAATTGAAGTCATTGCAAATGTACGTGGCTGTTTCTCGGTCCGAGAACCCTCTAGAGCCACGTAACTCACCACGCACTATCGACCTGAGGTTTAGAACAGGATTCTAAAGTTTCGGAACTCTAGGTCTGACGGTTCTTTAAAAGTTCCAATAAGGTTAACTAATGCAGGGAGTGTATGTCTCTACGCACCCCAATGGGTCCCTCCTTCCAAGCTGTGTGTGTGTGTGATTTAGTTTTCCTTTGAAATCTTATGGGAAAATGACTGATTTACAGTTCATGGGGGTAGCCTAATCACATATATGAAGTTTTGGAAAGATCTGATTTTTTTAACCCCTCGAAACAGCCCATGAGACACCAATTATGGCACTTCCGGTTGGCACAGGAAGCTATAACTCAACACACATCCTCATTGGGGTATTCTATTACAGAATCAAGAGTTTTAAGTCTTTCCCATAAAAACTGACTGATTCACACATGGTTGAATGCACTATGTCTATCAAACTGCAGGCAGGGTATGGGTATACACTTTTAGGGCGATTTTAACCACTTCCGGTTGGTCCAGGAAGCTTAGAATCGACACAGGTAGACCTTATAGTAGCCTGATGGACTGGTACCGAAGACAGGTTCATACGGCATTCATAACCCATATAGTCTCTAGGTTGAATTTAGGAGAGCAGGCAATGTATTCCTATGGGGAGAGATATCATTGTATTCTATAAGATCAAAAAACCCTGTTTTACTGTTAAGGGTTAATGCCACACGGTCAAAGTTAGGATTGCACGGATCGGAAGGACCT
The DNA here is from genome assembly GCF_021184085.1 of Oncorhynchus gorbuscha. NCBI lineage: Eukaryota > Metazoa > Chordata > Actinopteri > Salmoniformes > Salmonidae > Oncorhynchus > Oncorhynchus gorbuscha. The sequence continues at coordinate 130,198 of NW_025745802.1, read as the reverse complement.
TAGGAACATTCCTGTGGTTGAATTTTCTTTCTAAACCTAACGGTTCCACCGCTGTCACGCAAAATCAAATGACGTTGTGGTGCAGGCTTCATTTTGGGCCTACTTTTCTAATGCTCACTGCTCTCAGACCGAGCGAGCTTCTGTCAAGCGGGATATCTCGTTGAACTCGGCACGGCCTAGGGATTATGTTTATGCCATTGCCTGCTCTCTGTGTCTTTAGGCACCACACTTTTTTACTCCATCCTTGCTGTGTGTGTGTGGGAGAGCTTTTCTTTGACATCTGCTGGGAGAAATGACTGATTTACAGTTCAGGAGGGTTACCTAGTCACACATATGAAGTTTTGAAAAGATGTGACTTTTTTAACCCTTCAAAACAGACAGTGTGACCCAATTAAAGGCACTTCCGGATGGCACAGGAAGCTATAGGTAAACACATGTCTTGACTGAGGTAGCCTCTTACAGAATCCTGAGTTTTAAGTCTTTACGTTAAGAATTGACTGATCAACACAGGTTTGAATAGAGTGATTTTCATCATGACAGGTGACACTTTTAGGGTGATTTTCACCACTTCCGGTTGGTCCAGGAAGCTTAGAATCAACACAGGTAGACCTCATACTGGCCTGATGGACTGTTCCCTAAGACAGGTTCATACGGCATTCATAACCCATATTGGCTTCAGGTTGAATTTAGGGGTGCAGGCAATGTATTCCTATGGGGAGAGAAGTCAATGCAAACTGTTTGAAGTCAACACCTTCTTTTAACTGTTAAGGGTTAATGCCACATGGTCAAGGTTAGGCTTGCACAGATCGGAAGGACCTTAGGAACATTCCTGTGTTGGAATTGTCCTTCTAAACCTAACGGTTCCGCCGCTGTCACCCAAAAGCAAATGACGTTGTGGTGCAGGCTTCATTTTGGGCCTACTTTTCTCATGGTCGCTGCGCTCAGACTGAACAAGCTACGGTCAAGCGGGGCGTCTCGTTGTACTCGACACAGTCTGGAGACTATGGCGATGCCATTTTTTGTGTTGATTTCAGAATGCCATTTTGGTGATGGTACCTCTCCGTTTAAACATATTGCAAATGCACAAAAGTCAACTAGCAAGTCAGTGTCCATCAGTCAATTAGATGTCATTCTGACACCAAACTGATACCAATTGACACCAAACCAACTTTTTCCAACTCATTTAGAAGCCAACTATCACATATGTCAGAGCAGGCCCATAATTCACAGCACCTTTAGTTTAAAACATAATAAAAACGTAAAACACATAGTTACGTTCTAGCTGTGGGTCCAGTTCGGACATTATGTATAGTCCTATGTGAGGCGACCCCGAATCCCGAGTTTCGGCTCGATAGGTCCTTCGGTGCCCGAGTAAAACCCTAATTGGTGCTGAAAATCCATTTTTTTATGCCTTGCTATGGGGTCCTTGAATGAGCTATCGGACAGAAACGTTGGGGTCCGTGTCTATGGGCTGAGCCGGTTTCAATGCACCTAGTCTTGTGTCTCTGAGACTTTTCTAAATGTCGCCATTTTCGTAATGGTCAAAATGAATTGAAGTCATTGCAAATGTACGAGGCTGTTTCTCGGTCCGAGAACCTTCTAGAGCCACCTAACTCACCACACACTATCGACCTGAGGTCTAGAACAAGTTTCTAAAGTTTCAGAACTCTAGGTCTGATGGTTATTTTTTAGTTCGAACAAAGCTAACTATTGGAGGCAATGTCAGTCTCTACGCACCCCAATACGTCCCTCCTTCCAAGTTGTGTATCTGTGTGATTTAGTTTTCCTTTGAATTTTTATGGGAAAAATGACTGATTTACAGTACATGGGGTTGCCTAATCACACATATGAAGTTTTGGACAGATCTGATTTTTTTAACCCTTCAAAACAGTCCCTGAGACACTAATTATGGCACTTCCGGTTGGCACAGGAAGCTATAAGTCAACACATATCGTCATTCGGGTATGCTTGTACAGAATCCTGAGTTTTAAGTCTTTACGTTAAGAATTGACTGATTTACACAGGGTTGAATGCACTATGTCTATCAAACTGCAGGCAGGGTATGGATATACACTTTTAGGGTGATTTTCACCACTTCCGGTTGGTCCAGGAAGCTTAGAATCAACACAGGTAGACCTCATACTGGCCTGATGGACTGTTACCGAAGACAGGTTCATACGGCATTCATAACCCATATAGGCTTCAGGTTGAATTTAAGGGTGCAGGCAATGTATTCCTATGGGGAGAGAAGTCAATGCAAACTGTTTGAAGTCAACACCTTCTTTTAACTGTTAAGGGTTAATGCCACACAGTCAAGGTTAGGCTTGCACGGATCGGGGGGAACTTAGGAACGTACCTGAGGTCGAATTGTGTTTCTCACCCTAACGGTTCTCTCACTGTCACCCAAAAGCAAATGACATTGTGGTGCAGGCTTCATTTTGGGCCTACTTTTCTAATGGTCGCTGCGCTTAGACCGAGCGAGCTACGGTCAAGCGGGAAATCTCGTTGAACTCGGCACGGCCTTGGGATTATGGTAATGCCATTGCATGCTCTCTGTGTCTTTAAGCACCGCACTTTGTCACTCCATCCTTGCTGTGTGTGTGTGTGAGAGCTTTTCTTTGACATCTGTTGGGAGAAATGACTGATTTTACAGTTCAGGAGGGTTGCCTAGTCACACATATGAAGTTTCGAAAAGATCTGACCTTGTTAACCCTTGGAAACAGCCACTATGACACCATTTAAGGCACTTCCTGTTGGCGCAGGAAGCTATAAATAAACTCATATCATGATTGGGGTATGCCTTTACAGAATCCTGAGTTTTAAGTGTTTACGTTAAGAACGGAGTTATTTACGGAGGTTTTAGTGAGTGTGTGTTTTTTCAGAAAATCATAGAAAATCACAGAAATCTCGCAGAGCTCCGCAGCACACTTTAAAAAGATTCGTATGAACCCCCTGCAACTGGATCTGTAACTGTTGAAAAAAACACCTATATTTGAACATCACCAATCTGTCATTGTACGATTTCTCTTAAATGACGATAGATATATGGCTGATTTTTTTTTATTGACACCGGAGGCTCCTTGACTTTGACGTGAAGTGGAAAAATAATTTCTCTATTTTCATTTTGGACCTTTAATCCCAGAAAAATGGCCATAACTCAAAAACCGTTGAGGCCTAGATGCCATCTTGTTCGGGGCCAACTGCCCATTATGCCAAACCTACGCTCACCAAGTTTCTGCTTCGAAATATTTTCAGTTTTCGAGACCAGTCGTGATTCGTGATGTTTTGTCAAATTGCAATATGATTGCTTATGCCCTCTTGTGGGATTTTCCGGGATAGCGGAAAAATGACCAAAATTTGATTATTCTATAAAACGAAACCGAATGTCCGACAAAGTTCATTTGATGACTTCCCTGCCGCTCGGCCCGACTCCGTCCCCGAATTTTACAAATGTTTTCGGGCGTCTAGTAAGGGACCGTACATTTGCAATATGGACTTTCTCACTAACCATACAGCAAATGCCGAAATGTTTCCTTAAGGTATGTAATCACTGTCATATCGCTTGGTACATGTGTCATTACAAAGTGCTTGTGGTGTACTATTCAATGTCCACATCCATATGTGAATAAAGACAATATTGTTCAGAGATGGAATAACCAGTCACATTTATTCACAGTCACAGCTCAATCTCTAGCTCAATCTCTAGCTCAATCTCTCTGTAAATGCCATGTCTGTAGGTCTCTGTGTTTCACTCTCACTTTATGTCTTAACCTCTCTTTTGTTTAAGCACCTCATAGCACTTTGTCATCACCTGTGAGTATTGTTTTTGTTTATGGTGTTTGTGTTTGATTGCTGGTGGGAAAAGGGGGAAACCAAGACAAGTCGCCCATGGGCATACACTACCCGTAGGTGAACTTTGTTAAATACACTAGTTAGAACTGGGCGGACCTCCCACTGTATTTTTGGTTAGTTAGTTAGCTGTTAAAGTAGGCTAGTCTAGCTTAGGGGTGTGTTTTTGTATATTTATTGTTTCTTTCCTTGGGTCCAGCTCAGCCCCTTTTCCTGTTCCCCCCATTACCGTGTGTTTATAAATAAACCTAGAATTTGACGGTAGATTCTGTTGTCGTGGTTATTTCGTGCACACTTTTACTTTGTCACAATAATAATTTGCATGAGTTATGTTACGGGTCTCATTACCATCCCCCCTAGACTGTCGGGCCAAAAGGGATTCGTAACAACCAGTCACATTTATTGAAATAGTACATTACAAAACATTACAGTCAATACATCCATTTGCACAGCAGGACATCGTGACGGCATACATTTTCAAAGAACACAACCTCTATTGCGCACAGAAAATAATAAAAGGGGTTGGTATAGTTAGGCCTCCATAGATTACCACCTAGTCGTCTCTCTCCTCGTCATCGGCCATATACTTGAGAGAAAGAGAAATAACCATATTACCAACAGGAAATAGACACAAGCAAAGTGTAATCACAGTATACACTACAATATCAGTACACACTACCATATCACACTACCATATCAGTACACACTACCATATCAGTATACACTACCATATCACACTACCATATCAGTACACACTACCATATCAGTATACACTACCATATCAGTACACACTACCATATGAGTACACACTACCATATCACACTACCATATCAGTATACACTACCATATCACACTACCATATCAGTATACACTACCATATCACACTACCATATCACACTACCATATCACACTACCATATCAGTATACACTACCATATCATACTACCATATCAGTATACACTACCATATCACACTACCATATCAGTATACACTACCATATCACACTACCATATCAGTATACACTACCATATCAGTATACACTACCATATCAGTACACACTACCATATCAGTATACACTACCATATCACACTACCATATCAGTATACACTACCATATCACACTACCATATCAGTATACACTACCATATCAGTATACACTACCATATCACACTACCATATCAGTATACACTACCATATCAGTATACACTACCATATCACACTACCATATCAGTATACACTACCATATCAGTACACACTACCATATCAGTATACACTACCATATCACACTACCATATCAGTACACACTACCATATCACACTACCATATCAGTACACACTACCATATCACACTACCATATCAGTATACACTACCATATCAGTACACACTACCATATCAGTACACACTACCATATCAGTATACACTACCATATCACACTACCATATCAGTACACACTACCATATCACACTACCATATCAGTACACACTACCATATCAGTACACACTACCATATCAGTACACACTACCATATCACACTACCATATCAGTATACACTACCATATCAGTACACACTACCATATGAGTACACACTACCATATCACACTACCATATCAGTATACACTACCATATCAGTACACACTACCATATCAGTACACACTACCATATCACACTACCATATCAGTACACACTACCATATCACACTACCATATCAGTACACATTACCATATCACACTACCATATCAGTACACACTACCATATCAGTATACACTGCCATGGCGTCGTCTGCATTGTTCAGAGGTAATGCTGGGTGAGGTTGAGGTTGAGGCTGCTCAGGCTGTGCATGGTTGAGGACCTCTGGGTGCACCTGCAGACGCTCTTGTTCCAAGACAGGGTTCCTAGGTCCCTCGTCTTCAGAAGATAGTATGTAGTCGCTCTCCTGAATGTTTATTATTAATGGGATATATATCACATACACATGGTATACTGGTATACTTTACAACAGTGAATGAAAGGACATGAAACATAGTCAGTCTCAATCAAGCCGAATACCTACAGAATGGTTCAGGGTGACTGTGGTAGATGCCTGTGGAGGGGAGATGAGGGTCAAAATCAGTACAAGTTAAATGACTATGGTTCGCATGGTCTATGAACACGTTGTGTATAGCGTATGATATAATCATGTGTGTATCTTACCGGGCTCAGCTCCCTGTTGTCAGTTTCTACACCACTGTCCTCTGACATCATTACAATTCTGAAATGCACAACGGCTTGAGTTAAGGACATAGAGGTCTATAATTGGCTGGTAAACGTGAGTTAAGGACATAGAGGTCTGTAATTGGCTGGTAAACGTGAGTTAAGGACATAGAGGTCTATAATTGGCTGGTAAACGTGACAGTTGCTGTAGGTGTCACAGACAAACGACATTCCACGGTGGGTTAAGGACATAGAGGTCTGTAATTGGCTGGTAAACGTGAGTTAAGGACATAGAGGTCTATAATTGGCTGGTAAACGTGAGTTAAGGACATAGAGGTCTATAATTGGCTGGTAAACGTGAGATAAGGACATAGAGGTCTATAATTGGCTGGTAAATGTGAGTTAAGGACATAGAGGTCTATAATTGGCTGGTAAACGTGACAGTTGCAGTAGGTGTCACAGACAAACGACATTCCATGGTGGGTTACGGTTAGGCACAGGGGGTGCGACTGTGAAAGGTGTTCAGAGAGCTACATCTCGGCATCATCCTGAGGAGCTACTAGCAACAACAGTTAGAAACATGAGGCACTTTCCCTGTGGTTATTGACCGTGTGCTGTTTGGAGTTTGCTTCCAATTCCCTAGCACTTACAATCGCTGTATCAAAAGAACTATGTTACTAATTACACACATATATGGAAATAGCTACGGGGTTGGACGATGGCCTATGTAAACAGAAGACAATTCGATTCACTCTGTGTCTCTTACTGAAATGAACATGGCAACTGGCCCCTATTGGACAGATCGTGGCTTCCACTGTTAGAATGGCTGGGTGAGAAGTGGTGGGGTTCTGTCTCCGAAGAGCAGCTAATATCATCCCTAAATAGACCTGAAGTTACTGTAGGAGCTATTGCCATCGCGGCCTACTTTGGTGACATGCCCGGAGGTGTGTGTTCAGGTGTGGTGAAGAGCCCTGACAATAGCCTCATCCCATTTGCTACATACAGTATGTCACTCGAGGCTATTACAAATGCACGGACTTCGTAGACTGGGACAGAGGTGAACCTGTTGCGATGATAGAGGATGTGATTTAAGCAGTCCCAGAAGGTTACTTGATGGCTAGACTGAGAGAAATACCCGATGGGCCGAACAATTCGGTTGGCACTCTTGAGGTGGAAGGGATGCGTGACATGAAACAGCTAGTAAAGCTGGTGGGGACTTCTAACGGGCAGTTCATACAAGCACATTGAAGTGATACAGGACCTACAAAAGACGGAAGAGGAATCCGGGTGCAGCAATCTGTCACATGGACGACAACGACATTGGATATATATCTTCGAACTTGTAACCGCTAAAGGCAACACATACAAGGTAACTTTGATAAATACGGGTTTGTGCCTGTAAAAGATGTAGTCAACAATGTGATTGACACAGCTATACACTTCAACACCATGGCACGTTTGCTGGACTATATGAGGTTGAAAAGGTGACCTTTGTACCAAGACCCCTTCCTACGCTGCAAGAGCTCTGCAGGAGCAGGATGGTGAAAGATGTAGCAGGACCAATCAGGAGACAATGGGAGATGGAAACTCCACCCCATCTCAACCACTTCATACAGGCCGGTCCATATGCAAAGAGATAGAGGACATGAACATTGAACTCCTGCACATCTAAATGAATATATCAGGCAGTATAAGTCTCATTATACCATTATGTATCCTTGGTTTGACATGACAGCAATGAAGTGAATCACCAGTCATTTCAGAGCCTTGTTCTTTTCTATTCACATAGATTACAAACAGCAGTAACATTGCCACCACACATGTTCCACCCAGAGATTATGGCTGGGCTTTCCACCCAGTACTGCTTCATCCAGGTGACTCTGGGTTATCCAACAAGAGTCCATTCAGTGGTTTCTAGCCTTTACAGTTGCATCCAAGCGTGTCTCTATATCCAGCCATTAACAATACATCCCACACAAGCTGTTTAGCAACCAATTTACCACTAATCACACTGTGGCTGTTGTATCCACACAGGTTGTTTAGCAACCAGTTTATCACTAATCACACTGTGGCTGTTGTATCCACACAGGTTGTTTAGCAACCAGTTTATCACTAATCACACTGTGGCTGTTGTATCCACACAGGTTGTTTAGCAACCGATTTATCACTAATCACACTGTGGCTGTTGTATCCACACAGGTTGTTTAGCAACCGATTTACCACTTATCACACTGTGGCTGTAGTATCCACACAGGCTTACTGTCTCCACCCCTGTCAGGTTTATCTACCCTTCGCCCAGTCTTCTCTGGTTGTTTATTCAGCCCTGGGCACTCAGCCAAGCCTGTCTGTTATACAACTCAGGGTGTTTACCCAACCGAGTATTACAGGGAAGCAGGTAAATAGCAAGGCCTGCTCTTCAGATCTACATCATTTGGCCTGTCTCAACACTGTCTCAGCGCTGTCTCAGCACTGTCTCAACACTGTCTCAACACTGGGGAAGAAGTATCAAGTCTATTGGAAATGACTTGGAGGGAAGTAACGTATGGCAACTGGCCTTTATTGGACAGAACATGGCGTTCATTTGTAAAGTCGCTGGGTGAGTGCTGGTGCTGGTGGGGCCCCGTTTCGGTGGAAATTATATCTTCCCTGAATAGACCGGAGGTAAAGGTTGGAGCTTTTGCCATAGCGGCATACCTTGGAGAGGCACCTGGAGGAGTGTGTTCATGTATTTGGAAGACAGAGGAATGTGGAATTATCTCATTTGCCATATACGTCTCCGGAGGCAGGTACCGGTTCACCAAGTTCCTGTGAATACAGTCACCCTACGCAAGTGATAGAAGACATGATTGGAAGATTCCCATGAGGGTACCTGAAGGCTAGCCCGAGAGCTTGGTGGTCAGAGGGAGTTCCCTTTCATAAATGTAGTGGAAGAGATGCATACCATGATACAGTTACTAAAGAGTGGATGGTGGGGACTGTGTCTTGGTATGTCCCGAAAGAATAATTCCGTTTGGGCATCTGAGCACACTGCCGTGTTAAACACCCTAAAGGATATGCGAAGTGACAACAACCATCCTGCTGCAGCAATATGTTACATGGATGTTAAACACCCTAGAGGAAGTGACAACAACCATCCTGCTGCAGCAATATGTTACATGGATGTTAAACACCCTAGAGGAAGTGACAACAACCATCCTGCTGCAGCAATATGTTACATGGATGTTAAACACCCTAGAGGAAGTGACAACAACCATCCTGCTGCAGCAATATGTTACATGGATGAATCGCTGGATACCTCTTTAACATTGCAGGGTAAACACTGTCATACACGGTTTGATAGGTCTGGAATTAAATGTGGGCCCAAGCTACACTTCTCCACCATACGAGAGTTGACTACATGACCAAGGCTACACTTCTCCACCATATGAGAGTTGATTCACTACATGACCAAGGCTAAAAATGTAACTTTTGTACCACGACCTTCCCCCTAACTTGAGTGGAGACAATGACAAGGATGGAGTACGATCGGAGGACACGAGGGGTCAGATGGTCGGCACCGTGTCAAAGGTTTCAAACCAGGCACCCAGGCCGAGGCTATGGATATGAATAGTGAACTCTTTTCTTAACATAGTCTGTAAATTATTTTATACAATGACATTACAACTAGAGTATAGTTGACCATGTTAGGTCAGGAAGAGGGAATGAGAGAGGGAGGGAGGCTGAGGTTAAGACCTCACACCACCACCACCAGGAAGAGGGAATGAGAGATGGAGGGAGGCTGAGGTTAAGACCTCACACCACCACCACCAGGAAGAGGAAATGAGAGATGGAGGGAGGCTGAGTTTAAGACCTCACACCACCACCACCAGGAAGAAGGAATGAGAGATGGAGGGAGGCTGAGGTTAAGACCTCACACCACCACCACCAGGAAGAGGAAATGAGAGATGGAGGGAGGCTGAGGTTAAGACCTCACACCACCACCACCAGGAAGAGGGAATGAGAGATGGAGGGAGGCTGAGGTTAAGACCTCACACCACCACCACCAGGAAGAGGAAATGAGAGATGGAGGGAGGCTGAGGTTAAGACCACCACCACCAGCAGAACACAGCACTGTGCCCCAGGGTTGGAGTCAAATCCATTTTAATTCCTATCAATTCAGGAAGTACACAAATATTCCAATTCTCTTCAATGCTTCTTAATGAGGTTAATCTTCTGAATTGAATGAAATTGAAATGGAATTGACCCCAACCATGCTGTGCCCACTGACCACCAGAGGAGGCTGGTGAGGGGAGGATGAATGGCTCATAATAAGGGCTAGAATGAAGTGAATGGAACTGTACATGTGTGTTTGATGTGTTTGATACCATTCTATTAATTTTATTCCAGCCATTATTGTGAGCCTGTCCTCCATGCCTCCATGCCTCCAGCCACCAGCCACCAGCCACCGCTGCTGACCACAGACCAGAGACAAACAGTCTCACTGGCAAACCACGGATACATTAGTCTGGTCCCAGATCTGTGTGTGCTTTAGACAACTCCTTTAGATATACAGGGCATGACAAGGACAGTCAGAGGAGTTGAACAGATCTGAATCAGGAAACTAAGAGTTGGTTTTGAACAGATCTGAATCAGGACACTAAGAGTTGGTTTAAACAGATCTGAATCAGGACACTAAGAGTTGGTTTTGAACAGATCTGAATCAGGAAACTAAGAGTTGGTTTTGAACAGATCTGAATCAGGAAACTAAGAGTTGGTTTTGAACAGATCTGAATCAGGAAACTAAGAGTTGGTTTAAACAGATCTGAGTCAGGACACTAAGAGTTGGTTTTGAACAGATCTGAATCAGGAAACTAAGAGTTGGTTTTGAACAGATCTGAATCAGGAAACTAAGAGTTGGTTTAAACAGATCTGAGTCAGGAAACTAAGAGTTGGTTTTGAACAGATCTGAATCAGGACACTAAGAGTTGGTTTAAACAGATCTGAATCAGGACACTAAGAGTTGGTTTTGAACAGATCTGAATCAGGAAACTAAGAGTTGGTTTTGAACAGATCTGAATCAGGAAACTAAGAGTTGGTTTTGAACAGATCTGAATCAGGAAACTAAGAGTTGGTTTAAACAGATCTGAGTCAGGACACTAAGAGTTGGTTTTGAACAGATCTGAATCAGGAAACTAAGAGTTGGTTTTGAACAGATCTGAATCAGGAAACTAAGAGTTGGTTTAAACAGATCTGAGTCAGGAAACTAACCAAAAGTTTGATTGAGGGTGTCAAAACTGTGGGACCAAATTGTATACTTCAAAGTCAGATATGTTGAACCTGGATCATCATAATGATTCTACATGTTATAGTATGAACCTGGATCATCATAATGATTCTACATGTTATAGTATGAACCTGGATCATCATAATGATTCTACATGTTATAGTATGAACCTGGATCATCATAATGATTCTACATGTTATAGTATGAACCTGGATCATCATAATGATTCTACATGTTATAATATGAACCTGGATCATCATAATGATTCTACATGTTATAATATGAACCTGGATCATCATAATGATTCTACATGTTATAATATGAACCTGGATCATCATAATGATTCTACATGTTATAATATGAACCTGGATCATCATAATGATTCTATATGTTATAATATGAACCTGGATCATCATAATGATTCTACATGTTATAATATGAACCTGGATCATCATAATGATTCTACATGTTATAATATGAACCTGGATCATCATAATGATTCTACATGTTATAATATGAACCTGGATCATCATAATGATTCTACATGTTATAATATGAACCTGGATCATCATAATGATTCTACATGTTATAGTATGAACCTGGATCATCATAATGATTCTACATGTTATAATATGAACCTGGATCATCATAATGATTCTACATGTTATAATATGAACCTGGATCATCATAATGATTCTACATGTTATAATATGAACCTGGATCATCATAATGATTCTACATGTTATAGTATGAACCTGGATCATCATAATGATTCTACATGTTATAATATGAACCTGGATCATCATAATGATTCTACATGTTATAGTATGAACCTGGATCATCATAATGATTCTACATGTTATAATATGAACCTGGATCATCATAATGATTCTACATGTTATAATATGAACCTGGATCATCATAATGATTCTACATGTTATAGTATGAACCTGGATCATCATAATGATTCTACATGTTATAATATGAACCTGGATCATCATAATGATTCTACATGTTATAATATGAACCTGGATCATCATAATGATTCTATATGTTATAGTATGAACCTGGATCATCATAATGATTCTACATGTTATAATATGCCATGGCCTTTACTGGCCAAAGGTTAAACTGCTGTTATGGTTATGATATACTATGGTGTTGTGTCACTAGACTTTGACCAGATATTATTGCATCCAAAGATCAACTGAACCTAGAACATAGATACAGAGACACTTGTCATCAGGAAGGTTCTCTCTCAGCACAACGGAAAATATCTCAATGACTTGACATGTTCTGGTTGTGAATTCAGGCTACAAGGTAAGACTCTTCCCAGGGATTATTGTAAAGTGTGTAGAGACATTAAATGTCTGGTGTTATTTTAGTTTAGTGAATGACAGTAAAACACTCAGATGTAACAGTACATTTCACCTGAGACAGCTACGTGACAGTTCAGTCATACAAAATGGCGCTAACTGGGCGTAGTCAAGTCACATTCAATAACATGTTGTTCATATAGCTAACTGGGTGGAGTCAAGTCACATTCAATAACATGTTGTTCATATAGCTAACTGGGTGTAGTCAAGTCACATTCAATAACATGTTGTTCATATAGCTAACTGGGTGTAGTCAAGTCACATTCAATAACATGTTGTTCATATAGCTAACTGGGTGGAGTCAAGTCACATTATAACATGTTGTTCATATAGCTAACTGGGTGTAGTCAAGTCACATTATAACATGTTGTTCATATAGCTAACTGGGTGTAGTCAAGTCACATTCAATAACATATTGTTCATATAGCTAACTGGGTGGAGTCAAGTCACATTATAACATGTTGTTCATATAGCTAACTGGGTGTAGTCAAGTCACATTCAAAAACATATTGTTCATATAGCTAACTGGGTGGAGTCAAGTCACATTCAATAACATATTGTTCATATAGCTAACTGGGTGGAGTCAAGTCACATTATAACATATTGTTCATATAGCTAACTGGGTGGAGTCAAGTCACATTATAACATATTGTTCATATAGCTAACTGGGTGGAGTCAAGTCACATTATAACATATTGTTCATATAGCTAACTGGGTGGAGTCAAGTCACATTATAACATGTTGTTCATATAGCTAACTGGGTGGAGTCAAGTCACATTATAACATATTGTTCATATAGCTAACTGGGTGGAGTCAAGTCACATTATAACATGTTGTTCATATAGCTAACTGGGTCTAGTCAAGTCACATTCAATAACATATTGTTCATATAGCTAACTGGGTGTAGTCAAGTCACATTATAACATATTGTTCATATAGCTAACTGGGTGGAGTCAAGTCACATTATAACATATTGTTCATATAGCTAACTGGGTGGAGTCAAGTCACATTATAACATATTGTTCATATAGCTAACTGGGTGGAGTCAAGTCACATTATAACATATTGTTCATATAGCTAACTGGGTGGAGTCAAGTCACATTATAACATGTTGTTCATATAGCTAACTGGGTGGAGTCAAGTCACATTATAACATATTGTTCATATAGCTAACTGGGTGGAGTCAAGTCACATTATAACATGTTGTTCATATAGCTAACTGGGTCTAGTCAAGTCACATTCAATAACATATTGTTCATATAGCTAACTGGGTGTAGTCAAGTCACATTATAACATATTGTTCATATAGCTAACTGGGTGTAGTCAAGTCACATTATAACATATTGTTCATATAGCTAACTGGGTGGAGTCAAGTCACATTATAACATATTGTTCATATAGCTAACTGGGTGGAGTCAAGTCACATTATTAAGGGGGAGAGATGGGGGAGAGATGCTATAGCTTTTCAGACAGATAAGAATGTTTGGGTCGTGTTCCATTAGTGGAGAAAAGTATATCTTTTGGACAGTTTGGAATGTAGTTTTATGAGGGGAGTAGAAGAAGAGTTCCGGACCTAAAAACAATGGGTCCTTGTGAGAATCGGAGAGAGGGCGGGAAACTGATGATGTCATTTCCAGTTTATAACCTGTGGAAATTTGTATTTTGGGTCAGTACTCACTTGAATAAACGCTGTTTACCTGGCTTTTAACACTGGTCTCAATCTACTTCATGCATAATTAATGAACTTATAACTCATTAATGAACTAGAAGCGAATTAGGTTTTGGCTACAAAATACATAGGAATTTAGAATTCCTCTATCAGTCTGTTTGGAGATAGATCGTTAGATGAATGCATATCACTCTGTCTGTTAGGAGATAGATGGTTAGATGAATGCATATCTCTGTCTGTTAGGAGATAGATGGTTAGATGAATGCATATCTCTCTGTCTGTTAGGAGATAGATGGTTAGATGAATGCATATCTCTCTGTCTGTTAGGAGATAGATGGTTAGATGAATGCATATCTCTCTGTCTGTTAGGAGATAGATGGTTAGATGAATGCATATCTCTCTGTCTGTTAGGAGATAGATGGTTAGATGAATGCATATCTTTGTCTGTTAGGAGATAGATGGTTAGATGAATGCATATCTCTGTCTGTTAGGAGATAGATGGTTAGATGAATGCATATCTCTGTCTGTTAGGAGATAGATGGTTAGATGAATGCATATCTCTGTCTGTTAGGAGATAGATGGTTAGATGAATGCATATCTCTGCCTGTTAGGAGATAGATGGTTAGATGAATGCATATCTCTGTCTGTTAGGAGATAGATGGTTAGATGAATGCATATCTCTGTCTGTTAGGAGATAGATGGTTAGATGAATGCATATTTCTCTGTCTGTTAGGAGATAGATGGTTAGATGAATGCATATCTCTCTGTCTGTTAGGAGATAGATGGTTAGATGAATGCATATCTCTCTGCCTGTTAGGAGATAGATGGTTAGATGAATGCATATCTCTCTGCCTGTTAGGAGATAGATGGTTAGATGAATGCATATCTCTCTGCCTGTTAGGAGATAGATGGTTAGATGAATGCATATCTCTCTGCCTGTTAGGAGATAGATGGTTAGATGAATGCATATTTTTCTGTCCGTTCTTCCCTGAAACTTCCATTTTCCTTATCCACCTTTCTTTTGCTACTTTTTGAGAGCGACATGTTCTCTTGCCATCTGTCACATCTGCTCCTGCTCAGCCCTCTTGTGTTCATCCGGTGTCTGTTTGACCTGCAGCCCCAGTACACTGGGTTCCCCTGTGCCTCTCCCCCAGTACACTGGGTTCCCCTGTGCCTCTCCCCCAGTACACTGGGTTCCCCTGTGCCTCTCCCCCAGTACACTGGGTTCCCCTGTGCTGCTCCACCAGTACACTGGGTTCCCCTGTGCCACTCCACCAGTACACTGGGTTCCCCTGTGCCTCTCCCACAGTACACTGGGTTCCCCTGTGCCTCTCCCCCAGTACACTGGGTTCCCCTGTGCCTCTCCCCAGTACACTGGGTTCCCTGTGCCTCTCCCCCAGTACACTGGGTTCCCCTGTGCCTCTCCCCCAGTACACTGGGTTCCCCTGTGCCTCTCCCCAGTACACTGGGTTCCCCTGTGCCTCTCCACCAGTACACTGGGTTCCCTGTGCCCCTCCACCAGTACACTGGGTTCCCTGTGCCCCTCCACCAGTACACTGGGTTCCCCTGTGCCCCTCCACCAGTACACTGGGTTCCCTGTGCCCCTCCACCAGTACACTGGGTTCCCCTGTGCCCCTCCACCAGTACACTGGGTTCCCCTGTGCCCTCCACCAGTACACTGGGTTCCCCTGTGCCTCTTCCCCAGTACACTGGGTTCCCCTGTGCTGCTCCACCAGTACACTGGGTTCCCCTGTGCCCCTCCACCAGTATACTGGGTTCCCCTGTGCCCCTCCACCAGTACACTGGGTTCCCCTGTGCTGCTCCACCAGTACACTGGGTTCCCCTGTGCTGCTCCACCAGTACACTAGGTTCCCCTGTGCACCTCCACCAGTACACTGGGTTCCCCTGTGCTGCTCCACCAGTACACTGGGTTCCAGTGTAAAAAGTAGTGTGGACTAGAGCTGTTTTTCCCCACCAATCAACACACAGAGAAATAAACAAAGATTTATAATTTAGTAGAGATTTTGCTGATTTTATGAACTTAATAAAAATATTGTCACTGAATGTACTATGTACTTATCAAATGTGTTAAAATGTTGTTCCATTTGTAGTGTAGACCTATTCATTGTGCTAATATTATATGTTAATTATGTCCATTTGTAGTGTAGACCTCTTCACTGTGCTAATATTATATGATAATTATGTCCATTTGTAGTGTAGACCTCTTCACTGTGCTAATATTATATGATAATTATGTCCATTTGTAGTGTAGACCTCTTCACTGTGCTAATATTATATGATAATTATGTTCTGACCCACTGACTTTAACTCAGAAAACAATTGTCCCGAAGCCAAACCTAGTTGACCAACCCTGTTTTATAGTATTCCATGGCCTTTACTGGCCAACTGCTGTTATGTTTATGATATACTATGGTGTTGTGTCACGAGACTTTGACCAGATATTATTACATCCAAAGATCAACTGAACCTAGAACATAGATACAGAGAGAGACACTTGTCATCAGGAAGGTGATCTCTCAGCACAACGGAAAATATCTCAATGACTTGACATGTTCTGGTTGTGAATTCAGGCTACAAGGTAAGACTCTTCCCAGGGATTATTGTAAAGTGTGTAGAGAAATGTCTGGTGTTATTTTAGTATAATGAATGACAGTAAAATACTCAGATCTAACAGTCCATTTCACCTGGGACAGCTACGTGACAGTTCAATCATACAAAATGGCGCTAACTGGGTGCAGTCAAGTCACATTATAACATATTGTTCATATAGCTAACTGGGTGTAGTCAAGTCACATTATAACATGTTGTTCATATAGCTAACTGGGTGTAGTCAAGTCACATTCAATAACATGTTGTTCATATAGCTAACTGGGTGGAGTCAAGTCACATTATAACATATTGTTCATATAGCTAACTGGGTGGAGTCAAGTCACATTCAATAACATGTTGTTCATATAGCTAACTGGGTGGAGTCAAGTCACATTCAATAACATGTTGTTCATATAGCTAACTGGGTGGAGTCAAGTCACATTATAACATATTGTTCATATAGCTAACTGGGTGGAGTCAAGTCACATTCAATAACATGTTGTTCATATAGCTAACTGGGTGGAGTCAAGTCACATTCAATAACATATTGTTCATATAGCTAACTGGGTGGAGTCAAGTCACATTCAATAACATATTGTTCATATAGCTAACTGGGTGGAGTCAAGTCACATTCAATAACATGTTGTTCATATAGCTAACTGGGTGTAGTCAAGTCACATTCAATAACATGTTGTTCATATATTCATATATCGAGGTTATTTTACAAGTTGTATATTTTTTATGTATAAATTGTAAGTCGTCTTTCAGAATATCAGAACATTTGTTGTTTTCTAAATTCCAATGAGCTCCTGCTTCCTGTGTAATTTGGTATGAAACCACTGAACAGACTTTTCTTAACATTAATATTATGAACTGAATTCAGTAACAGCATCATAATATCATACCTGTTGAACAAAGCAACACACTAGAATGAGAGAAATTATTAAAAGAGAAAGTGAGACATTATTATTAATATTATTATATATTATATTGTTATTATTAATATTATTATATTATTATTGTTATTATTAATATTATTATATATTATATTGTTATTATTAATATTTGTATTATTATTATTATTATATTATTATTGTTATTATTATTAGTTCCACTACATGGATAAAAGGTGAAAAATATCAATCACGTCTACATGTTCATGTGATGCATTAAATCACCTGACAGTTTGGATGTGTCTGTTAGTAAATGTTTTATTTCTAAGAGATAATGAATAAATGAGAACAATTGACATTCAAGAATTACTGTGTTAACCACAACCAACATGTTGTATCTCTGTTTAGTTGTCACTGTGTTAATAACCACAACCAACATGTTGGATCTCTGTTTAGTTGTCACTGTGTTAACCACAACCAACATGCTGGATCTCTGTTTAGTTGTCACTGTGTTAATAACCACAACCAACATGTTGGATCTCTGTTTAGTTGTCACTGTGTTAATAACCACAACCAACATGCTGAATCTCTGTTTAGTTGTCACTGTGTTAACCACAACCAACATGTTGGATCTCTGTTTAGTTGTCACTGTGTTAATAACCACAACCAACATGCTGGATCTCTGTTTAGTTGTCACTGTGTTAACCACAACCAACATGCTGGATCTCTGTTTAGTTGTCACTGTGTTAATAACCACAACCAACATGCTGGATCTCTGTTTAGTTGTCACTGTGTTAACCACAACCAACATGTTGGATCTCTGTTTAGGGGTCAGTGCTCTAAAATGAGTCTCTCTGGGGAGAGAAAGGAGGGGGGGCCTGCCTCTAAAAGGAGTCTCTCTGAGGAGAGCGAGGAGGGGGGGCCTGCCTCTAAAAGGAGTCTCTCTGGAGAACATGACACCAAAGCTAAGAGGTGAGATGACAATGTTGTTTTAGAATTGATTAAGAGTTTGTTTCTAAAACGGTACATCCACAATTTTTTCACATGTATTATTTTCCCCCAGTAATGATTGCTGATGGCCTTCATGTGTCTGTAACATATTGTTTTTCTAGGATTTTACAGTTTTTTCAGATTGCTTGCTTATCTTATATCATATCTAATTTCTGCAAAACTCTGCACCCTAACCACAACCTAACCTAACCACAACCTAACCTAACCACAACCTAACCTAACCTATCCACAACCTAACCTAACCACAACCTAACCTAACCTATCCACAACCTAACCACAACCTAACCTAACCACAACCTAACCTAACCACAACCTAACCTAACCACAACCTAACCTAACCACAACCTAACCTAACCTATCCACAACCTAACCACAACCTAACCTAACCACAACCTAACCTAACCTAACCACAACCTAACCACAACCTAACCTAACCACAACCTAACCTAACCACAACCTAACCTAACCACAACCTAACCTAACCACAACCTAACCTAACCACAACCTAACCTAACCTATCCACAACCTAACCACAACCTAACCTAACCACAACCTAACCTAACCACAACCTAACCTAACCACAACCTAACCTAACCACAACCTAACCTAACCTATCCACAACCTAACCACAACCTAACCTAACCACAACCTAACCTAACCTAACCACAACCTAACCACAACCTAACCTAACCACAACCTAACCTAACCACAACCTAACCTAACCACAACCTAACCACAACCTAACCTAACCACAACCTAACCTAACCACAACCTAACCACAACCTAACCTAACCACAACCTAACCTAACCTATCCACAACCTAACCTAACCACAACCTAACCTAACCTAACCTAACCTAACCACAACCTAACCACAACCTAACCTAACCACAACCTAACCTAACCACAACCTAACCACAACCTAACCTAACCACAACCTAACCACAACGTAACCACAACCTAACCTAACCTAACCACAACCTAACCACAACCTAACCTAACCACAACCTAACCACAACCTAACCACAACCTAACCACAACCTAACCTAACCACAACCTAACCACAACGTAACCACAACCGAACCTAACCTAACCACAACCTAACCACAACCTAACCTAACCACAACCTAACCTAACCACAACCTAACCACAACCTAACCACAACCTAACCTAACCACAACCTAACCACAACGTAACCACAACCTAACCTAACCTAACCACAACCTAACCACAACCTAACCTAACCACAACCTAACCACAACCTAACCACAACCTAACCACAACCTAACCTAACCACAACCTAACCACAACCTAACCACAACCTAACCTAACCACAACCTAACCACAACGTAACCACAACCTAACCTAACCTAACCACAACCTAACCACAACCTAACCTAACCACAACGTAACCACAAACTAACCACAACCTAACCACAACCTAACCTAACCACAACCTAACCACAACCTAACCACAACACCTGACATCAAAGTAACAAAACATTATACATCTCTTGCAAAAGAAAAACAATTCTTGCAAAACTCTTTAAAAACTTAAAACATGTTTTGTTGTTGCTGCAACACAAACCATCATTTGAATAAGAACACAAAGCACCAACTACGCACTGACAGTATAAATGAAAACCACTTGAGACTTTTGCTTTTTCGGTGTGCAGGGCATAGCAGATTGCATGAAGTTTTGTCATACATGTCATAAACACACATAACACACAGGTATCTGGATGTGTAAAGTATGGCTGTGTATTCTGAACATAACACACAGGTATCTGGATGTGTAAAGTATGGCTGTGTATTCTGAACATAACACACAGGTATCTGGATGTGTAAAGGCTGTGTATTCTGAACATAACACACAGGTATCTGGATGTGTAAAGTATGGCTGTGTATTCTGAACATAACACACAGGTATCTGGATGTGTAAAGTATGGCTGTGTATTCTGAACATAACACACAGGTATCTGGATGTGTAAAGTATGGCTGTGTATTCTGAACATAACACACAGGTATCTGGATGTGTAAAGGCTGTGTATTCTGAACATAACACACAGGTATCTGGATGTGTAAAGGCTGTGTATTCTGAACATAACACACAGGTATCTGGATGTGTAAAGTATGGCTGTGTATTCTGAACATAACACACAGGTATCTGGATGTGTAAAGGCTGTGTATTCTGAACATAACACACAGGTATCCACATGTGTATAGTATGGCTGTGTATTCTGAACATAACACACAGGTATCTGGATGTGTAAAGGCTGTGTATTCTGAACATAACACACAGGTATCTGGATGTGTAAAGTATGGCTGTGTATTCTGAACATAACACACAGGTATCTGGATGTGTAAAGTATGGCTGTGTATTCTGAACATAACACACAGGTATCTGGATGTGTAAAGTATGGCTGTGTATTCTGAACATAACACACAGGTATCTGGATGTGTAAAGTATGGCTGTGTATTCTGAACATAACACACAGGTATCTGGATGTGTAAAGTATGGCTGTGTATTCTGAACATAACACACAGGTATCTGGATGTGTAAAGTATGGCTGTGTATTCTGAACATAACACACAGGTATCTGGATGTGTAAAGGCTGTGTATTCTGAACATAACACACAGGTATCTGGATGTGTAAAGGCTGTGTATTCTGAACATAACACACAGGTATCTGGATGTGTAAAGTATGGCTGTGTATTCTGAACACCTGTTAAATCCCGGTGAGGCTTCTCCCTCTCTCGTTGACGGATGCTGGCTACCTCTGTCCGGTTCTCCTCTCTTCACTAGATGGACGGTAACTTTAGTGTTTAACCCCTCTGTGTCCAAGGACCAAACTTTTGAATATTATTTTCAGGGCGCCTCAATAGCAGGTATTGAACGGGTAAATAATCACTAGTCAGAACCTCAACCTCAGTAAACATTCATTATAAAAATCATCTTAATATCTGATATTGTGAGTAAACAACCTCGAGAGTGCGTCTTCCAACCCTCCAATAAATTACATAATTCAACCCTCCCGGTTAGTAAATTTACCTCAACATCCCCAGGAGAAGGCAGAGTAACGACACCAGCCTTTTAACGGGGCTGACAGACTGACTAAAACGCTCGCGACGCTAAATGAATTTCGTCATTAAAAATGACACACTGCTCGCGCGCCATTAACTAACGTCTAGAAGTCAGTTCTATTTGTGAAACTCTTCTTATGTTTCCCCATCTGAGCTCAGAGTAGATGAGAGATGTAATGTTTGTCTCTGTTGTGTTGAAGTCCAATCCAGCAGGAGAGACCAGCCTCCCCTGTTCCCAGCTGTGTGTCCATGAAGAGTGACCAGTCTATGGATCCTCCTATAGAGTTTAGAGAGGGAGACTTTTCTACTGAACAAAGGTAAGAAGAACTCATGGGTCCTGGTCAGTGAGTTAAACAACACTGTCTCTAGTCATTTCTCTTTTCCCATTTATTTTTGTTGTTTTTCATAATCCATAAGCTAATCCTTTTGTCCATTTTCGTAGTCGTAAAACAATATTAAACAAACACAACATTCTCTCCGTGTGTGTGTGTGCGTGTTTGTGTGTGTGTGTGTGTGTGCGCGCACGTGCGTGTATGTGTGTGTGTGTGTACGTGTACTTCCTGGATGAGATGTAATCTCATGTTTTGTCCACAGAAACCAACAGGAGAGATCAGAGTCAGAGATTCTCAGTGGTCAGTCTTCCCAGAGTCATCAAACAGACCTGGCCTCCATATTCAGTGTATGTGGTCCTGTTATGTACATTTGTTTTTGTTTACCTCAAGTAAAGTTGATCTGTCAATCATTCATTTTGTTGATGTGTTGATGAGAAAGCATTTTGTCTCTTGCTTAACTTATTTACTTTATTTATTTCAGTTGCTTGAAGAGAAAATTATGACATTTGTGAAGAACGAGCTGAAGATGTTCAAGAGGATTCTTAGTCCAGAACTCCCAGAAGGCTTTGAGAGTCAGAAGCAGGATAAGGAAGTGGTGGACCCTGAAGATGAGCAGCAGGAGAGCAGTGCCAGAGAGGGGGCTCTGAAGATCACACTGCACATCCTGAGGAAAATGAACCAGAAGGAGCTTGCTGACACACTGGAGAAATGTAAGATCTGTCTGCCTCATGTTGAATGATGTTTTATAACATTTAAAAGATGTAGCTAAAGTACAGCTAAAGTAGCTGTGTAACTTAATGATATTGTAGCAGCCTTAACACAACACCTAGTGACCTCATCAAGTAGCAGCAGGGATGTGTGGTACTGATTTATTTATTTATTTATTTAGAGAGAGACAACATTAATAATATCATCAATAATACCAATAATAATATAATCAGTCACACCAGTCTGTAATGTATAATGAAAACATTTACACATTTATACAGTCAGTTTAGAGAATACATTATTGTAATTTAAAACTTTATAAGGCAATAAGCCATTTCACAATAATGTGAAACATTAATATTAAAATATTCTGTGTTATTTCTAGATTCAGATGAGCTTGCTGTGATTTGCCAACGTGAACTCAAATCTAATCTAAAGAAGAAGTTTCAATGTGTATTTGAGGGGATCGCTAAACAAGGAAACCCAACACTTCTCAATAAGATCTACACAGAGCTCTACATCACAGAGGGTGGAACAGGAGAGGTCAATAATGAACATGAACTGAGACAGATTGAGACAACAACCAGGAAACAAGCAAGACCAGAGACTGCAATCAAATGTAACGACATCTTCAAACCCTTAACTGGACAAGACAAACCTATCAGAACTGTGCTGACAAAGGGAGTCGCTGGCATTGGAAAAACAGTCTCTGTGCAGAAGTTCATTCTGGACTGGGCTGAAGGAAAAGCAAATCAGGATGTCCAATTTGTATTTTCATTCCCTTTCCGGGAGCTGAATTTGATGAAAGAGGACAAACACACTTTCATTGAACTTCTTAATCACGTGTCAATGGAAACCAAACAATCAGGAATCTCCAACTACGACAAGTACAAAGTTCTGTTCATCTTTGATGGTCTGGATGAGTGCCAACTGCCCCTAGACTTCCAGAAGAACAAGATCTGTTGGGACGTCACAGAGTCAACCTCAGTGGATGTTCTGCTGACAAATCTCATCAAGGGAAATCTGCTTCCCTCTGCTCTCCTCTGGATAACTACCCGACCTGCAGCAGCCAATAAGATCCCTTCAGGGTGTGTTGACCAGGTGACAGAGGTACGAGGGTTCAATGACCTGCAGAAGGAGGAGTACTTCAGGAAGAGATTCAGTGATGAGGACCTGGCCAACAGAATCATCTCACACATAAAGACATCAAGGAGTCTCCACATCATGTGCCACATTCCAGTCTTCTGTTGGATTTCTGCAACAGTCCTTGAACACATGCTGGAACATAAGAGAGAAGAGATGCCCAAGACTCTGACTGAGATGTACACACACCTTGTGGAGTTTCATACCAAACAGAAGAATGAAAAGTATCATGGGAAAGAAGAGACAGGTCTACACTGGAATAAAGAGAGCATTCTGTCACTGGGAAAACTGGCTTTTCAACAGCTTGTGAATGGCAATCTGATTTTCTATGAAGAAGACCTGAAAGAGGCTGGCATTGATGTTAATGAAGCCTCAGTCTACTCAGGATTGTGCACACAGCTCTTTAAAGAGGAATGTGGGCTGTACCAGGACAAGGTGTACTGCTTTGTTCATCTGAGCATTCAGGAGTTTCTGGCTGCTGTATATGTGATCCTCTCATTCATCAACAACAATGAGAATCTAATGGACAAACTGCAAACAAAAGACGAGCCTGAAGTTGCTTTCTACAAGAGTGCTGTGGATAAAGCCTTACAAAGTGAGACAGGAAACCTGGACCTTTTCCTCCGCTTCCTTCTGGGCCTCTCACTGGAGTCCAATCAGAAACACTTACGAGGTCTACTGACAAAGACAAGAAGCAGCTCACAGAGCCATGAAGAAACAGTCAAGTACATCAAGGAGAAGATCGGGGAGGATCTCTCTCCAGAGAGGAGCATCAATCTGTTCCACTGTCTGAATGAACTGAATGACCATTCTCTAGTGGAGGAGATCCAAAGATACCTGAGCTCAGGAAGTCTCTCAAAACCCAACCTGTCACCTGCACAGTGGTCAGCTCTGGTCTTTGTGTTGCTGACTTCAGAAAAGGAGCTGGATGTGTTTGACCTGAAGAAATACTCCAGATCAGAGGAAGGTCTTCTGAGGCTGCTGCCAGTGGTCAAAGCCTCCAGAGCTGTTCTGTGAGTAAATAAAATGACATATAAGAACTAATCATCAGGAAGAAATATTCAGTTTAGAGAAAAATATGTATTATAATATGTGTATAATATTATATTGTAAAACATATTGAATAAATTCATTGATTTTCACATTAGTATAACAATATGACCATACAATTATAGGAGACGGAAGATTAATCTATATGTTGTTTGAGAGAATAAACCAAATGCATCTGCCATTGTCCTTCTACACTACTGGTGTTAAATTAACAGTGTGTTTGTGAAGTCATGATGATCTCTTTGTCAGGCTGTCAGGCTGTGGAGTCACAGAGGAAGGCTGTGCTTCTCTGGTCTCAGCTCTGGAGTCAAACCCCTCACACCTGAGAGAGCTGGATCTGAGTAACAATGACCTGAAGGATTCAGGAGTGAAGCTGCTCTCTGCTGGACTGGGGAATCCCCACTGTAAACTGGAGACTCTGAGGTCAGTATTCCTGTAGTTGGTCAACAAGTGATAACTGTTCACCAGATACACATGTGTTTACCAGACACACATAGTCCACACCATATGTGTTTGGACAGTGAGGTTTATAGTTTTAAATGTGGTGCTCTGCTCCAGCATTTTGGATTTGAGATATAATGTTTCATATTAGGAGACAGTACAGAATGTCACCTTTTATTTGAGGTTAAAGGTGAGAGGTTAGTATGTTCTGTTGTAGGCTCTGTTATTGGTAATGGTGAGAGGTTAGCATGTTTTGTTGTGGTCTCTGTTATTGGTAATGGTGAGAGGTTAGCATGTTTTGTTGTAGCCTCTGTTATTGGTAATGGTGAGAGGTTAGCATGTTTTGTTGTAGCCTCTGTTATTGGTAATGGTGAGAGATTACCATGTTTTGTTGTAGCCTCTGTTATTGGTAATGGTGAGAGATTACCATGTTTTGTTGTAGCCTCTGTAATTGGTAATGGTGAGAGGTTAGCATGTTTTGTTGTAGCCTCTGTTATTGGTAATGGTGAGAGGTTAGCATGTTTTGTTGTAGCCTCTGTTATTGGTAATGGTGAGAGATTACCATGTTTTGTTGTAGCCTCTGTTATTGGTAATTGGGAGAGGTTAGCATGTTTTGTTGTAGCCTCTGTTATTGGTAATGGTTAGAGGTTAGTATGTACTGTTGTAGCCTCTGTCGTTGGTAATGGTGAGAGGTTAGCATGTTTTGTTGTAGTCTCTGTTACTGGTAATGGTGAGAGGTTAGCATGTTTCGTTGTAGCCTCTGTTATTGGTAATGGTGAGAGGTTAGCGTGTTTTGTTGTAGCCTCTGTTATTGGTAATGGTGAGAGGTTAGCATGTTTTGTTGTAGCCTCTGTTATTGGTAATGGTGAGAGGTTAGCATGTTCTGTTGTAGCCTCTGTTTTTGGTAATGGTGAGAGGTCAGCATGTTCTGTTGTAGCCTCTGTTATTGGTAATGGTGAGAGGTTAGCATGTTTTGTTGTAGTCTCTGTTACTGGTAATGGTGAGAGGTTAGCATGTTTCGTTGTAGCCTCTGTTTTTGGTAATGGTGAGAGGTCAGCATGTTCTGTTGTAGCCTCTGTCGTTGGTAATGGTGAGAGGTTAGCATGTTTTGTTGTAGTCACTGTTATTGGTAATGGTGAGAGATTACCATGTTTTGTTGTAGACTGTTATTGGTAATGGTGAGAGGTTAGCATGTGTTGTTGTAGACTCTGTTATTGGTAATGGTGAGAGATTACCATGTTTTGTTGTAGACTGTTATTGGTAATGGTGAGAGGTTAGCATGTTTTGTTGTAGCCTCTGTCGTTGGCAATGGTGAGAGGTCAGCATGTTTTGTTGTAGCCTCTGTTATTGGTAATGGTTAGAGGTTAGTATGTACTGTTGTAGCCTCTGTCGTTGGTAATGGTGAGAGGTTAGCATGTTTTGTTGTAGTCTCTGTTATTGGTAATGGTGAGAGATTACCATGTTTTGTTGTAGACTGTTATTGGTAATGGTGAGAGGTTAGCATGTGTTGTTGTAGACTCTGTTATTGGTAATGGTGAGAGATTACCATGTTTTGTTGTAGACTGTTATTGGTAATGGTGAGAGGTTAGCATGTTTTGTTGTAGCCTCTGTTATTGGTAATGGTGAGAGATTACCATGTTTTGTTGTAGCCTCTGTTATTGGTAATTGGGAGAGGTTAGCATGTTTTGTTGTAGCCTCTGTTATTGGTAATGGTTAGAGGTTAGTATGTACTGTTGTAGCCTCTGTCGTTGGTAATGGTGAGAGGTTAGCATGTTTTGTTGTAGTCTCTGTTACTGGTAATGGTGAGAGGTTAGCATGTTTCGTTGTAGCCTCTGTTATTGGTAATGGTGAGAGGTGAGCGTGTTTTGTTGTAGCCTCTGTTATTGGTAATGGTGAGAGGTTAGCATGTTTTGTTGTAGCCTCTGTTATTGGTAATGGTGAGAGGTT
Organism: Oncorhynchus gorbuscha; assembly: GCF_021184085.1. Taxonomy (NCBI): domain Eukaryota; kingdom Metazoa; phylum Chordata; class Actinopteri; order Salmoniformes; family Salmonidae; genus Oncorhynchus; species Oncorhynchus gorbuscha. The sequence continues at coordinate 102,636 of NW_025745802.1, read as the reverse complement.
AGCATGTTCTGTTGTAGCCTCTGTTTTTGGTAATGGTGAGAGGTCAGCATGTTCTGTTGTAGCCTCTGTTATTGGTAATGGTGAGAGGTTAGCATGTTTTGTTGTAGTCTCTGTTACTGGTAATGGTGAGAGGTTAGCATGTTTCGTTGTAGCCTCTGTTTTTGGTAATGGTGAGAGGTCAGCATGTTCTGTTGTAGCCTCTGTCGTTGGTAATGGTGAGAGGTTAGCATGTTTTGTTGTAGTCTCTGTTATTGGTAATGGTGAGAGATTACCATGTTTTGTTGTAGACTGTTATTGGTAATGGTGAGAGGTTAGCATGTGTTGTTGTAGACTCTGTTATTGGTAATGGTGAGAGATTACCATGTTTTGTTGTAGACTGTTATTGGTAATGGTGAGAGGTTAGCATGTTTTGTTGTAGCCTCTGTCGTTGGCAATGGTGAGAGGTCAGCATGTTTTGTTGTAGCCTCTGTTATTGGTAATGGTTAGAGGTTAGTATGTACTGTTGTAGCCTCTGTCGTTGGCAATGGTGAGAGGTTAGCATGTTTTGTTGTAGTCTCTGTTATTGGTAATGGTGAGAGGTTAGCATGTTTTGTTGTAGCCTCTGTTATTGGTAATGGTGAGAGGTTAGCGTGTTTTGTTGTAGCCTCTGTTATTGGTAATGGTGAGAGGTTAGTATGTTTTGTTGTAGTCTCTGTTATTGGTAATGGTGAGAGGTTAGCATGTTTTGTTGTAGCCTCTGTAATTTTCTCACTCATTATTATTCTTGATTCATTCATGATTTTTCCTTATCAAGACATAATCAGGATTAATTTAGTAGTCTTTAGAAACCTCTACTCACTTAGAAGTAAAATGAGTCCTGTCATCATCCACCATTCAGTTACTAAAACATAACCCAAAACATACTAAAAATGCTATAAACAAGGTTGGGACCAAATACTAAACTTTTGACTAATTTAATACACTATAAGTGAATTGGTCAGAATACTTATAACTTACTTCTTCAAATGGGGGACTAGATACATAAAGTGCTTTTATTTTTAAATGGTGAAACAGATATGTATGAAAATACCCTCAAATAAAAGGTGACATTATAGACTGTCACCTCATATGAAACATTTGATCTCAAATCCAAAATGTTGGAGAATAGAGCCACATTTAAAATGTTAGCTTCACTGTCTAAATAGATATGGTGTGGACTGTATACTCAATACAATCTAAATCTGATACCTCACTGTCTGTCTTCTGACTGATACTGCTTTTAAACGGGTCTGGTCAGTCTACTATAGTATTTGTACTATACATGTTTCTATCTGCAGGCAATACTTTGATCATTTGTCATTTTTAATGATACATTAATTTATGAATAGATATGACAGGTTTCAGGACACTGATATATCTGAAAATGTTGAACAAATATATATTTTCACCACTAAAGTATAGCAGTGTGATTTTAATATGATTTGACTCTTTGCAGGCTGTCAGGCTGTCTAGTCACAGAGGAAGGCTGTGCTTCTCTGGTCTCAGCTCTGGAGTCAAACCCCTCACACCTGAGAGAGCTGGATCTGAGTAACAATGACCTGAAGGATTCAGGAGTGAAGCTGCTCTCTGCTGGACTGGGGAATCCCCACTGTAAACTGGAGACTCTGAGGTCAGTATTCCTGTAGTTGGTCAACAAGTGATAACTGTTCACCAGATCCACATGTGTTTACCAGGCACACATAGTCCACACCATATGTGTTTGGACAGTGAGGCTTACAGTTTAAATGTGGTGCTCTGCTCCAGCATTTTGGATTTGAGATATAATGTTTCTTATTAGGAGACAGTACAGAATGTCACCTTTTATTTGAGGTTAAAGGTGAGGGGTTAGCATGTTTTGTTGTAGTCTCTGTTATTGGTAATGGTGAGAGGTTAGTATGTTTTGTTGTAGTCTCTGTTATTGGTAATGGTGAGAGGTTAGTATGTTTTGTTGTATTCTCTGTTATTGGTAATGGTGAGAGGTTAGTATGTTTTGTTGTAGTCTCTGTTATTGGTAATGGTGAGAGGTTAGCATGTGTTGTTGTATCCTCTGTCATTGGTAATGGTGAGAGGTTAGTATGTTTTGTTGTAGTCTCTGTTATTGGTAATGGTGAGAGGTTAGTATGTTTTGTTGTAGTCTCTGTTATTGGTAATGGTGAGAGGCTAGCATGTTTTGTTGTAGTCTCTGTTATTGGTAATGGTGAGAGGTTAGCATGTTTTGTTGTAGCCTCTGTAATTTTCTCACTCATTATTATTCTTGATTCATTCATGATTTTTCCTTATCAAGACATAATCAGGATTAATTTAGTAGTCTTTAGAAACCTCTACTCACTTAGAAGTAAAATGAGTCCTGTCATCATCCACCATTCAGTTACTAAAACATAACCCAAAACATACTAAAAATGCTATAAACAAGGTTGGGACCAAATACTAAACTTTTGACTAATTTAATACACTATAAGTGAATTGGTCAGAATAATTATAACTTACTTATTCAAATAGGGGGACTAGATACATAAATTGCTTTTATTTTTCTCAATGCTGAAACAGAAATGTATTAAAATACCTTCAAATAAAAGGTGACATTATATACTGTCACCTCATATGAAACATTTGATCTG